>NC_042970.1:9234136-9351636 GCF_901001165.1 Salmo trutta | reverse complement strand
GCTAGCAGGACACTAGGAGAAAGGAGAACCTGACTACCAGGGAGTCAGCTAGCAGGACACTAGGAGAAAGGAGAACCTGACTACTAGGGACTCAGCTAGCAGGACACTAGGAGAAAGGAGAACCTGACTACCAGGGAGTCAGCTAGCAGGACACTAGGAGAAAGGAGAACCTGACTACCAGGGAGTCAGCTAGCAGGACACTAGGAGAAAAGAGAACCTGACTACCAGGGAGTCAGCTAGCAGGTTGAAAGTCGTCTTCTTGCCCATGTCCCAGCTGTCCATACTGTGCAGTGCTACTATAACTAGGAGAAGGTGAGGCTTGGTGTCGTGTATGATCGGACCAGGTCCAGGCTTCACAGGTAACTCGATCCATCTCGATCGGGGAGTTAACATCTTTATCCAGCTCGAAGGACTGAGGACTTGGTGGACTGTATCTTTTTTAGGTTCGGTTTGACTTGATGTGCCCTTACCAGCACACGGGAGAGAACTTGCTAAGTAAAACCTAACCTAAAGAAAATGCAGTCCACCAAGTCCTCAGTTCCAGCAGATGATCGTGGATAGCCGTGTAAATACTGATAGTCTCTATGGTTCCAGATGCATGTAGCAGAGCTGCTGGTTTCTCATGGTGCCAGTCTCAATGCCAAGACCTTCCTAGAGGAGACTCCCATTGGTAAGTCTGCCCCAACCCTAAAACCTACCTACCTTCCTACCTACATAACCCTAAACCTACCTACCTAACCCTACCTATCTACCTAACCCTAAACCTACCTACATAACCCTAACCCTACCTATCTACCTACCTACCTAACCCTAAACCCTACCTACCTACCTACCTACCTAACCCTACCTACCTACCTAACCCTAAACCCTACCTATCTACCTACCTAACCCTAAACCCTACCTACCTACCTACCTACCTACCCCTAAACCCTACCTACCTACCTACCTACCTAACCCTAAACCTACCTACATAACCCTAACCCTACCTACCTACCTACCTACCTACCTACCTAACCCTAAACCCTACCTACCTACCTAACCCTAAACCCTACCTACCTACCTACCTAACCCTAAACCCTACCTACCTACCTACCTACCCCTAAACCCTACCTACCTAACCCTACCTACCTACCCCTAAACCCTACCTACCTACCTAACCCTACCTACCTACCTACCTACCTACCTAACCCTAAACCCTACCTACCTAACCCTAAACCCTACCTACCTACCTAACCCTAAACCCTACCTACCTACCTAACCCTAAACCCTACCTACCTACCTAACCCTACCTACATACCTAACCCTAAACCCTACCTACCTACCTACCTAACCCTACCTACCTACCTAACCCTAAACCCTACCTACCTACCTAACCCTAAACCCTACCTACCTAACCCTACCTACCTACCTAACCCTAAACCCTACCTACCTACCTACCTACCTACCTAACCCTAAACCCTACCTACCTACCTACCTAACCCTAAACTCTACCTACCTACCTAACCCTAAACCCTACCTACCTAACCCTAAACCCTACCTACCTACCTACCTAACCCTAAACCCTACCTACCTACCTACCTATCTAACCCTAAACCCTACCTACCTACCTACCTACCTACCTAACCCTAAACCCTACCTACCTACCTACCTACCTATCTAACCCTAAACCCTACCTACCTACAGGTGAAGTCGGAAGTTAACATACACTTAGGTTGGAGTCATTAAAACTTGTTTTTCAACCACTCCACAAATTTCTTGTTAACAAACTATAGTTTTGGCAAGTCGGTTAGGACATCTACTTTGTGCATGACACAAGTAATTTTTCCAACAATTGTTTACAGACAGATTATTTCTATAATTCACTGTATCACAATTGACATCCTTTGAGTCAATTGGAGGTGTACCTGTGGATGTATTTCAAGGCCTACCTTCAAACTCAGTGCCTCTTTTATTGACATCATGGGAAAATCAAAAGAAATGAGCCAAGACCTCAGAAAAGAAATTGTAGACCTCCACAAGTCTGGTTCATCCTTGGGAGCAATTTCCAAACACCTGAAGGTACCACATTCATATGTACAAACAATAGTACGCAAGTATAAACACCATAGGACCAAGCAGCCGTCATACTGCTCAGGAAGGAGACGCGTTCTGTCTCCTAGAGATGAACGTACTTTGGTGTGAAAAGTGCAAATCAATCCCAGAACAACAGCAAAGGACCTTGTGAAGATGCTGGAGGAAACAGGTACAAAAGTATCTATATCCACAGTAAAACGAGTCCTATATCAACATAACCTGAAAGGCCGCTCAGCAAGGAAGAAGCCACTGCTCCAAAACCGCCATAAAAAAAGCCAGGCTACAGTTTGCAACTGCACATGGGGACAAAGATCGTACTTTCTGGAGAAATGTCCTCTGGTCTGATGAAACAAAAATAGGACTGTTTGGCCATAATGACCATCGTTATGTTTGGAGGAAAAAGGGGGAGGCTTGCAAGCTGAAAAACACCATCCCAACCGTGAAGCACGGGGGTGGCAGCATCATGTTGTGGGGGTGCTTTGCTGCAGGAGGGACTGGTGCACTTCACAAAATAGATGGCATCATGAGGCAGGAAAATTATGTCAGGAAGTTAAAGCTTGGTCGCAAATTGGTCTTCCAAATGGACAATGACCCCAAGCATACTTCCAAAGTTGTGGCAAAATGGCTTAAGGACAACAAAGTCAAGGTATTGGAGTGGCCATCACAAAGCCCTGACCTCAATTCTATAGAAAATTTGTGGGCAGAACTGAAAAAGCGTGTGCGAGCAAGGAGGCCTACAAACCTGACTCAGTTACACCAGCTCTGTCAGGAGGAATTGTCCAAAATTCACCCAACTTATTGTGGGAAGCTTGTGGAAGGCTACCCGATACGTTTGACCCAAGTTAAACAATTTAAAGGCAATGCTACCAAATATTAATTGAGTGTATGTAAACTTCTGACCCACGGGAATGTGATGAAAGAAAAAAAAGCTGAAATAAATAATTCTCTCTGCTATTATTCTGACATTTCACATTCTTAAAATAAAGTGTTGACCCTAACTGACCTAAGACAGGGAATTTTTACTAGGATCAAATGTCATGAATTGTGAAAAACTGAGTTTAAATGTATCTGGCTAAGGTGTATGTAAACTTCCGACTTCAACTGTATATACTGTAGGTCAAGAGAGAGATGGGAAGCTGATCTAACTATATTACAAATGATGAAGAGGCTATAGTCAAACCTATGCCATGATAGTGTATCAGCAACCGTCGACTCCAGATACAGACATTACAACCTCGTCCACCAACTCTATCTAACACCTCAGAGGTTACATAGATATTACCCTGAAATATCAGAGATGTGTTTTAGATGTGGAACAACAGAAGGAACTTTCTGCATTCTACTTAGCAGTGTACTAAATGACAAGCCTTCTGGCATGATGTTTGTGATACCCTGGCCGTTATTATGGAGGTCCCTTTCCCCCTGAAATATGCCTTCTGGGTAACTTTACAAATGTGAATTTAAGGAATAATTTCAATATCAAATTGACAGATATTGCCATTGCCACTGCAAGAAAATGTGTTGCATAGACATTGAAATCAGATTCCCCTCTCTCAACTACAAGATGGCTCTCTGAAATGAATAAGTGTATTCCTATGGAAAAAGATTACCTATGCTTTAAGAAATACTTTCAACCATTTTGTAAAAATATGGCAACCCTTCCTGGACTACATGGAAACACTTCCATTGGTATTGATGGATGTGGGCTTGTAGATCGATGGAAGTAGATGTAGATATTGTCTCTCTAATTTTCTGTATTTTTTTGTGTTTTTGTATTGGTTTTGTGTTGTTTTGTATTGTTTTTGTGTTTGTTGTTTTTGTATTGGTTTTGTGTTGTTTTGTATTGTTTTTGTGTTTGTTGTTTTTGTATTGGTTTTGTGTTGTTTTGTATTAGTTTTGTGTTGTATTGTTTTTGTATTGGTTTTGTGTTGTTTTGTATTAGTTTTGTGTTGTATTGTTTTTGTGGTGTTTTTGTGTTTGTTGTTTTTGTATTGGTTTTGTGTTGTTTTGTATTAGTTTTGTGTTGAATTGTTTTTGTGGTGTTTTTGTGTTTGTTGTTTTTGTATTGGTTTTGTGTTGTTTTGTATTAGTTTTGTGTTGTATTGTTTTTGTGGTGTTTTTGTGTTTGTTGTTTTTGTGTTGTTTTATATTGGTTTCTTTTTTCATTTCTTTTTCTTCTTGTTTTTCTAAGGGCTGGGAAGGGTTTAGTTGCCTTTTGTTCTGCTCTTTATTTTGCTTAATTGTTCTGTTTTTTTGTTGTTGTAAAAAAAAAAAACATAAACCCCTACCAGGCCACAGAGCAGTGGTTGATGGGAAGATGTGTTTTGGTCTCTGTGCTCCCTGTGTGACCTCTGACCTTTAGACCTGTGTGAGGACGAGAAGTTCCGAGCCATCCTCTCTCTGTGTGTGTGTGTGTGTGTTTTCCTTGTGTAACCTCTAACCTCTGACCTTTAGACCTGTGTGAGGACAGAAGTTCCGAGCCATCCTCTCTCTGTGTGTGTGTGTGTGTGTGTTTTCCTTGTGTAACCTCTAACCTCTGACCTTTAGACCTGTGTGAGGACGAGGAGTTCCGAGCCATCCTGCTGGACCTGAAACACAAACATGACATCATCATGAAGTCTCAGCTTAAACACAAGACCTCCTTGTGTAGGAGGACCTCCAGCGCAGGCAGCCGTGGGTATGAACTGACCTCTACTGGACAGAGAGGAAACTGCATGCAGACGATGACATTTTCTCCACTGTCTTCTACTACAGTAGTGTTGTTCAATGTGGTCATGGAGAGGGGCAAGGAAAGCATTTGTTACAGCCCAGTACTAACACATGATTCAACTAATAGCTGAGTTTGCTTATAAATCAGGTGTGTTAGTGCTGGTATAGAAGTTAAACGTAAATCTCCAGGACTGTGATAAATAAACCCTGATTTACAGGAACTCTGAACCCATCTCCTCCCTGCGTGTGTTTTAGGAAAGTGGTGCGGAGGGCAAGCCTGTCTGACAGACACAACCTTCGTGTGAAGGAATACGAGACTGAGGCCATCGTGTGGAGAGGAGGGAGGGAAGGAGGGAGGGAAGGAGGGAGAGAGGAGAAGGAGACGGACCAGGAGAACAGCCATCCCATCAATGAAACTGTTACTACGGTTAGTATGGATGAATGTTTCTCCTATCTCACATGTGTGTGAAAACCCATGTAGCCTATTACTTTATGAACGTCTGTGTAGAGAGTAATACCCACAATACCCAAGGTCTACTCCAACAGTAAGCCCCATGTTAAAAAGGACATTACAAAGGCTCTCAAAGAAAAGAAAGTGGCCCATGCATTGCTATATTAACTTCTGTGTTACCCCCAATACATAAGACTCCTGAACAGCTAACCAAATGGTTACGCGGACTATTTGCATTGACCACCAGTTTCTACACTGCTGCTACTCTTTGTTTATTATCTATGCATAGTAACTTTACCTCTACCTACGTGCACATATTACCTCAATTACCTCACCTGACCGGTGTTTGTGCTCCTGCTGTCCATGAAGCGCTACACAGTCCCCTTGTGCAAACTAGTCAGGTACAGAAACTAATAGAGTATGTATACAAAATTAGATTTGGCTATATCAGCCACACCTGTTGCTGACAGGTGTATACAAATGAGCACACAGAAATGTAATCTCCATAGACAAAGATTAGCAGTAGAATGGCCTTACTGAAGAGCTCAGTGACTTTCAACCTGGTGCCGTCATAGGACGCCACCTTTCCAACAAGTCAGATTGTCAAATTTCTGCCCTGCTAGAGCTGCCCTGGTCAAGTGTTGTTATTGTGAAGTGGAAACATCTAGAACCAACAACGGCTCAGCTATGAAGTGGTAGGCCACACAAACTCACAGAACGGGACCACCGAGTGCTGAAGCGCGCACCGCGTTAAAATCATCTGTCCTCGGTTGCAACACTCACTACCGTGTTCCAAATTGCCGCTGGAAGCATCATCAGCATAAGAACTGTTCATTGGGAGCGTCATGAAATGGGTTTCCGTGGCCGAGCAGACGCACACAAGCCTAAGATCACCATGCTCAATGCAAAGCGTCGGCTGGAGTGGTGAAAAGCTTTCCGCCATTGGACTCTGGAGCAGTGGAAACGCACTCTCTAGAGTTATGAATCACACTTCACCATCTGGTAGTCCGATGAACGAATCTGGGTTTGGCGGATGCCAGGAAAACGCTACCTGACCCAATGCATAGTGCCAACTGTAAAGTTTGGTGGAGGAGGAATAATAGTCTGGAGCTCTTTTTCATGGTTCAGGCCCCTTAGTTCCAGTGATGGGAAATCTTAACACTACAGCATACAATGACATTCTAGACAATTCTGTGCTTCCAACGTTGTGGGAACAGTTTGGGGAAGGCCCTTTCCTGTTTCTGCATGACATTGCCCCCGTGGACAAAGCAAGGTCCATACAGAAAGGGTTTGTCGAGATTGGTGTGGAAGAACTTGACTGGCCTGCACAGAGCCCTGACCTCAACCCCATTGAACACCTCTGGGATGAATTGGAACACCGACTGCGAGCCAGGCCTAATCGCCCAACATCAGGGCCCGACCTCACTAATGCTCTTGCGGCTGAATGGAAGCAAGTCCTTGCAGCAATTTTCAAACGTCTAGTGGAAAGCCTTCCCAGAAGAGTGGATGCTGTTATAGCAGTAAAGGGGGGAACCAACTCCATATTAATGCCCAGGATTTTGGAATGAGATGTTCGACGAGCAGGTGTCCACATACTTTTGCTCATCTGGTGTATGTGCCACATGCACTGACCTTTATGAACCAACAAGGAGAACATTAGGAACATGGGGGTCGATTCACTCAATCGGGAATGAGCAATAGTGATAAGTGAAATATAACTAACTGTGTACAATAATCCTGGAAACATGGACATTGAAATGATAGAGTTGTGTAATAACATTAGTTGGAAAACTCAGGGACCTTGCACATAGAAGGGGAAAGGTAATATGGACTATAGGATGGACAGCTATGTGATGTGGAAGGGAGGGGTTCAGAGTCCGTAAAACTGTCATTCTTGTTTACTTTTTTCATGAACGTGTATGTTTATGTGTGGCTCAGTTGGTAGAGCATGGTGTTTGCAACGCCAGCATGGTGTGTGCAACGCCAGGGTTGTGGGTTCGATTCCCACGGGGGGCCAGTACAAAAAAAAATGTATGAAATGTATGCATTCACTACTGTAAGTCGCTCTGGATAAGAGCGTCTGCTAAATGAGTAAAATGTAAATGTATGCCATGTCTCTCTCCATATCGCAGTGCATTTTCTTCTACGTACAGCAATTATCTGTGAAAATCATACAATAAAGAAATATCTAATGGGATGACTCAAAGTAACCGCTAGCCTCTAGTCTAGTTAGTTAACTTGTCTTCTGTTTAGTTTGTGAAGGAAATCGTAGTAAAGGTCTGTAATAGTAATTGGTAACAGCAGTTAGTCACCGTGGGTAACAGCAGTTAGTCACCGTGGGTAACAGCAGTTAGTCGCCGTGGGTAACAGCAGTTAGTCACCGTGGGTAACAGCAGTTGGTCACCGTGGGTAACAGCAGCTGGTCACTGTGGGTAACAGCAGTTAGTCACTGTGGGTAACAGCAGTTAGTTACCGTGGGTAACAGCAGTTAGTCACCGTGGGTAACAGCAGTTAGTCGCCGTGGGTAACAGCAGTTAGTCGCCGTGGGTAACAGCAGTTAGTCGCCGTGGGTAACAGCAGTTAGTCGCCGTGGGTAACAGCAGTTAGTCGCCGTGGGTAACAGCAGTTAGTCGCCGTGGGTAACAGCAGTTAGTCGCCGCGGGTAACAGCAGTTAGTCACCGCGGGTAACAGCAGTTAGTCACCGCGGGTAACAGCAGTTAGTCACCGCGGGTAACAGCAGTTAGTCACCGCGGATAACAGCAGTTAGTCACCGCGGGTAACAGCAGTTAGTCACCGCGGGTAACAGCAGTTAGTCACCGCGGGTAACAGCAGCTGGTCACCGTGGGTAACAGCAGTTAGTCACCGTGGGTAACAGCAGTTAGTCACCGTGGGTAACAGCAGTTAGTCACCGTGGGTAACAGCAGTTAGTCACCGTTAGTAACAGTAATCTGAATGTCCTCTGTCTCCCAGTTAGTAATCGTTAGTAACAGTAATCTGAATGTCCTCTGTCTCCCAGTTAGTAACCGTTAGTAACAGTAATCTGAATGTCCTCTGTCTCCCAGTTAGTAACCGTTAGTAACAGTAATCTGAATGTCCTCTGTCTCCCAGTTAGTAACCGTTAGTAACAGTAATCTGAATGTCCTCTGTCTCCCAGTTAGTAACCGTTAGTAACAGTAATCTGAATGTCCTCTGTCTCCCAGGTGATGCCAGTGAAGCCAGTAGTGGAGAGACCCAAACTACAGAAGACCTTGAAAGATGCTTCTAGCAGCATCATAAAACAAAATGGCATCGTCTCCACGACGACGTCCACGCCCACTCCCAGTCAGCTGCCGCCAACCAATGACGAGCCTCCATCCCCTGACACGAAGAGTGCGTCAGCCGATCAGCTCCCAGAGGACTCCTCCTCCTCCTTGCCCAGAGAGCGCTCTCAGACCCTGTCGGAACTGAAAAAGCAGAGGTCGGCCGCCAAGCTCCTCAATCACCCGCTCCTCAACGGTCACCTAGGAAACGGCTCCACAGAATCCACCGAACCCCAGAGCCCTGTGGACTCCCGTATGCCCCTCGTCTCGTCCAATGGCAGTACAGTATATTACACCCCGGCAAGCGGTGACCCGCCCATTCTCAAACTCAAACAGCCAATAGATGATGAGGAACCAAAGGAGGGCAGCTGCTGCTGTGTCTCCTAGGGAGGAGGTGGAGGTCACCCCATGACACTGATCTAAGGTCAGGCTTACTGTGTTTTCCTCCAATGGATTAAGGTTAGGGTTCGGGGAGGGAAAGCTGATCCTAGATCTGTGCCTAAGGGAAACTTCTTCCCGGATAGAGCGTGTCAGAGCAGGATGGTCTTGTGACTGTGGAGCAGGAAGCAGGAAGAGATTGAACAGAGGGAGACCAAAAGGCAGAGCAAAGGTCCTCAAAGGTCCTAGATGGCAATGGGAGTGGAGCTGGTCCAGCCAGGTGATTGGTTCCTGTCCCTCCCCACTGTTTAACACTCCAGGCCAGGCCAGTATAGAGCATACCCTTACTCTGGAAAATGACCGTCCTGATAGGACGTGAGGAATCCAGGCCAGATGAATTGGGGAGGAGCCACTGTGATAGCTTGTGGTTGATGAAGAGGGCCAGGAGGTGGAACGAGATGGCCCCTAGCCCCTACGAGAAGGCAGGTCTTGTGCCCTATAAAGGAATAGATGTCCAGGCAGTGTGCTCTCCCATGTTAACCATATCTGGTGTCTTACAACTTTTGACTGAATCACTGTTTTCAAACCACATTCCTCCTTGTATCCACTGTTTCTGAAAGTGCATGAGGGGGGAAAAACATTGCAAAGATCCACTCCACCATATCAGAATACACTCTCAGTATTATTACTGTACCTGTGTTGATCCACTGAGTAGCAAGAGGGAAGGGTCGTCTTTCCTAAGAAGTATTCTCGTTCAAATGCTGACTATTTTAGCAAAGGGAAGGAATGGTTAATACCGAAACAGAACAGTATTACTGACTGTCAACCATCTATCTGTTCCTGTGAAGGATGATAGGATTACTGCACTAAAGACATTTGAAACAATGCACCATTGAACTCTGTCTTCTCTTGCTGACCGTCCATATCCAAACTGACAGTGATCAAGGTGGTAGAAAGGGGGTTTCATATGCACCATGTCTTATTTGTTGGTAATTTAAGAAATAAATATTGTTTGTTTTTGTTGCTGTTTATTTATGAAGATAAATATAATGTATAAAGGCTATGGTTATACAGTGTATTAATTCTATCGACGGAGAGTGAATGCATTAGAATGAGCTGGTACATTTACAGTATGTCTTACTCTCCTGAAATCCCAGGTCTGGTTGTACTGTCTGTGCCAACGGCATCGGTGTCACTGTCATGGAGTTGGCACAGACAGATCTGGGACCAGGCTAGATGTCTTACTCTCCTGAGATCCCAGGTCTGGTTGTACTGTCTGTGCCAACGGCATCGGTGTCACTGTCATGGAGTTGGCACAGACAGATCTGGTGGGATCAGGCTAGAAGCACTTCACCTTTTTTACAATGTAAATGTCCCTGTGGAGTTAACAAAATGAGGTTATTATCCAGTCATCTGTAACTTGTGTTTAGCCAGGCACTGCATCTGTTTATCCTCAACCATACCTGGCTAGCTTGTTTAAGGGTGCACCAACATACAACTGGAATACAAGCATTTCACTACACCTGCAATAACATCTGCTAATCATGTATATGTGACCAATAAAATTTGATTTGATATCTTCTTTGTATTTGATATGGTCAGTACAACACACACAGTAGATACAGTGTTGTCTAGGGAACTGAGGAGTGTGTTTAAATAACCATTGTATGATATTGTCACAGACACTGTAGCGTCTCTAACACAAGTGTTCGTTAATATGAAATAAAAAATACTGTAATGTATTAAGTATGATATTGATTCACCCAGCCTCAGACAGTGCTTGAGAACTAAGAGACTGAAACCTAGTACACTATAACAATTACACTAGCAATAGTTAACTCTTATCACCACTAACTCAGACAAGGTGTGTGGTATTGTAGTGTACAAACATTACGGCTACTACATCTACTTTTCCCCCTGGAATTAAAGCAGCTACCTACTAAACAAGGCTAAACACCTCCACAATGGGAAACGACCCTGGAATTAAAGCAGCTACCTACTAAACAAGGCTAAACACCTCCACAATGGGAAACGACCCTGGAATTAAAGCAGCTACCTACTAAACAAGGCTAAACACCTCCACAATGGGAAACGACCCTGGAATTAAAGCAGCTACCTACTAAACAAGGCTAAACACCTCCACAATGGGAAACGACCCTGGAATTAAAGCAGCTACCTACTAAACAAGGCTAAACACCTCCACAATGGGAAACGACCCTGGAATTAAAGCAGCTACCTTCTAAACAAGGCTAAACACCTCCACAATGGGAAACGACCCTGGAATTGAAGCAGCTACCTTCTAAACACCTCCACAATGGGAAACGACCCTGGAATTAAAGCAGCTACCTACTAAACAAGGCTAAACACCTCCACAATGGGAAACGACCCTGGAATTAAAGCAGCTACCTTCTAAACAAGGCTAAACACCTCCACAATGGGAAACGACCCTGGAATTGAAGCAGCTACCTTCTAAACAAGGCTAAACACCTCCACAATGGGAAACGACCCTTGAATTAAAGCAGCTACCTTCTAAACAAGGCTAAACACCTCCACAATGGGAAACGACCCTGGAATTAAAGCAGCTACCTTCTAAACAAGGCTAAACACCTCCACAATGGGAAACGACCCTGGAATTAAAGCAGCTACCTTCTAAACAAGGCTAAACACCTCCACAATGGGAAACGACCCTGGAATTAAAGCAGCTACCTACTAAACAAGGCTAAACACCTCCACAATGGGAAACGACCCTGGAATTAAAGCAGCTACCTTCTAAACAAGGCTAAACACCTCCACAATGGGAAACGACCCTGGAATTAAAGCAGCTACCTTCTAAACAAGGCTAAACACCTCCACAATGGGAAACGACCCTGGAATTAAAGCAGCTACCTACTAAACAAGGCTAAACACCTCCACAATGGGAAACGACCCTGGAATTAAAGCAGCTACCTTCTAAACAAGGCTAAACACCTCCACAATGGGAAACGACCCTGGAATTAAAGCAGCTACCTTCTAAACAAGGCTAAACACCTCCACAATGGGAAACGACCCTGGAATTAAAGCAGCTACCTTCTAAACAAGGCTAAACACCTCCACAATGGGAAACGACCCTGGAATTAAAGCAGCTACCTTCTAAACAAGGCTAAACACCTCCACAATGGGAAACGACCCTGGAATTAAAGCAGCTACCTTCTAAACAAGGCTAAACACCTCCACAATGGGAAACGACCCTTGAATTAAAGCAGCTACCTTCTAAACAAGGCTAAACACCTCCACAATGGGAAACAACCCTGGAATTAAAGCAGCTACCTTCTAAACAAGGCTAAACACCTCCACAATGGGAAACGACCCTGGAATTAAAGCAGCTACCTTCTAAACAAGGCTAAACACCTCCACAATGGGAAACGACCCTGGAATTGAAGCAGCTACCTACTAAACAAGGCTAAACACCTCCACAATGGGAAACGACACTGGAATTAAAGCAGCTACCTACTAAACAAGGCTAAACGCCTCCACAATGGGAAACAACTAGTAGCCTGGGTGACAGTCTGTTCCTGCTCTTGTCAACTCCTTATGGAATTATCAATGAGTGACAATAAGTTGGTAAGGTAGCAACAAAGAACCAGGCTAAAGAAGTAGCTAGTATAGGAGGAAGTAGTTGATGAGGCTGGTTCAGTTCTTGTTGTTCTTTAACCTGTGGCTACATTATAGAGTAAGGGCCTACAGTAGTGGCAGACAACTGCTACTCCCCCCAGTCTGCAGTAGTAGTAGTACCACAAAACCGCTACCCTCACCTGGACTGGGAACGAGGGGGGGGAGGTTTTAACCCACGTAACAGAGACTGTATCAGGGCCAGACCTTGGGGAGGAAGTCTGGTGTGTGAGACTAGTGTTGTTCCTCGGTTATCTCCTGTACCCACTGCCACCTGCCCTGCCCTGCCATCTCCCCTGCCCTGCCCTGCCCTGCCCATAGTGTCAACAACATTTAAATGTACAGTCAATGTCCAAGAATTGCATTAGTTGTCAATGTTATTGGTATTGTTGTGACATTGTACTCCAGTTATTCATACCATATGGTCACAAAGCCAAAAGTTTTATCAGATATCCTTTAAATATGAACTATGTCAGAAGGCTAGGCAGAAGGTTGTTTTACTAGTGGCCATTGTTGCCGTGATAAAGTATTTGCCCCCTTTTTAATTTTCTCTACGTTTGCATATTTTCGATACTGAATGTTATCAGATCTTCAACCAAAACCTAATATTAGATGAAGGAAACCTGAGTTTACAAATAACACAACAATTACATACTTTATTTCATCAACAAAGTTATGCAACACTCTTCCATGCAGAAATGCTTTAACTCAGTGACATTTGTGGGTTTTCAAGCATGAACTGCTCGTTTCAAGTCCTGACACAACATCTCAATAGGGATTAGGTCATTCCAATCTCCAAATGTGTTGCTCTTTAGCCATTTTTATGTAGACTTGATTGTGTTTTTAATCATTGTCTTGCTGCATGACCCAGCTGCACTTCAACTTCAGCTCACAGACAGATGGTCTGACATTCTCCTGTAGAATTATCTGATACAGAGCAGAATTCATGGCTCCGTCTATTAAGGCAAGTGGTCCAGGTCCTGAGACAGCAAAGCATCCCCAAACCATCACACTACCACCACCATGCTTGACCATTGGTATGAGGTTTTTACTGTCGAATGCTGTGTTTCGTTTTTGCCAGGTATAAAAACAATTTAGTTTTTTTATTGAACCTTTATTTAACTAGTCAAGTCAGTTAAGAACAAATTCTTATTTTCAATGACGGCCTAGGAACAGTGGGTTAACTGCCTTGTTCAGGGGCAGAACGACATATTTATACCTTGTTAGCTCGGGGATTCAATCTTGCAACCTTTCAGTTACTAGTCCAACGCTCTAACCACTAGGCATATGTAATGGAACCCATGTCCAAAAAAGTTTACTCAAGTTTGCCAAAATGACGATCATCAAGACCTCTGGAAGAATGTTCTATGGACAGATGGTTGAAAAGTATAATTTTTTGGATGACATGGGTCCCATTTGTTAATTAAATAAATAAAATAACTATCCATTTTGTTGTTCTTTGTAAACTCAGGTTCCCGTTATGTAATAGTAGGTTTTGGTTGAAGACCTGCTAACATTCAGTATAAAAAATATGCAACAATGGAGAAAAATCAGAAAGGGGGCAAATCCTTTTTCACTGTACGTCTAAGTATGAATTCCCAGGGGTGCAAATGTTTGAAATCTGAAATATATTATGTGACCAGTGGACCCAAGTTTACAAAAATGCCTCTCCGACTGTTCTTTCCTATTGTTGCAGCCAATGCTTGTCTATCAGGCCTAGATGTGCTGAAAAGGAATCTGTCTTTGCTCTGATGGTTGATCAACATTTGTGTTATAAAGATTTGTTGTTAATAAGGAAAACTATTAAAAACGACTGATTTTGTAATTACTGGAAAATACTGATGGTTGCATTAACATATTTTTAATAAATGGTATATTTTGAGCATTTTGTTGTCTTCAATGTACATCTAAAGCCATACCTGTTGCATTGTCAATCTCTAGCCCCCCCCCCCCCCCCCCCCCAATTGTCCTCTCCTCTATGTCAGCCTTGGTGTGTCTGTGCAGAGAGAAAGACGGCCCTCTGCCATCCGTTCAGCAGCTGTCAGGCTCTTGGTGTTGGCAGAGGACCTCTGCTCCTCTCAGAAGAAATTCCAATTCACTGTCTATGCTGTGGGGTCGCTAGGGTCCCACACTATAGGCTGCATGCAGACTGCCAGTATCCGTCACAGCCATAACTCTCATGAGCGAGAGAGAGAAAGAAAGAAAAGAGAAAGAAAGAGAGAAAAAGAGAGAGAAAGAAAAAGAGAGAAAAAAAATGTATCCATTGACATTTTGGCCTCTTCACAGCTTATAGTTTCAGTCTCAAAGCTATGAGACTTGAATACATGTACTGTAGTACCGTAATAGAGTGAAACAAAGCCTTATAGATCCGTGTCAGACGTTCAGCATGTTATCTTACTCTGCCAAATATTTGTCTTGTGAATGTAGGCCACCATGCAGATACAGAGAAGGAAATAGAGAGACACTCACAGCCATAAAAGAGGGACAATGGACCTAAATGATATGATACAGGTTCTGCATGAACCTAATCTCTTTGGGCTGTGTTGTCCTTTAGGCTCTACTGTGTTCCATTCAGACTGGGCCAGTTGGCACAAACCCCAGTCCCTCAGTCCCCACTGCTCCTCTCAGGACTAGGAGTTCTCCCATAGAAGTAGAATGAGTTCCAGTTCTAAACATTCTGATTCTAATTGAGAGATCTAAGAGTTCTATTCCATTGAGAGTTCCACCCTGCTAATTTTGGGTACGGTGGCTTAGTGGGGTCAGAACCTCTCTCTGCTGTGTTCCCAAGATTCAGTGTGGGGCACCGTTATGCCAAATAACCCAGGTTAGCAGGGTATGCACTTAAACAGTTCCCTGACTGATTCAGAATCTCTTAACTGCTCTGACAGATTATGGATGAGTAATGATGTTTGATGTTGGTTTACATCTGTTTACCATATTCTACTGAACATAAATATATAGAGGATTAAGCTGCAAGCAAATGATAATACCATTTTGAGAAAAAAATGGTTTTGGAAAACTGGTGCTCTGGTAAAAAAAGAAACTGTAAACTGTAATAAAGATAGGAGCTGTGTGAACTCAGACTGGAATGAAGAATCCAATTCCCTGATTTATATTGTAAATTAGCATATACACTCACCTGACAGTTTATTCGGTACACCACCACTTTCACGAAAATGGATCGCTCCTACAGACAGTGAGCCACGTGGCCGTGGCTTGTTATAAAAAGCAGGCAGACAGGCATCGAGGCATTCAGTTACTGTTCGATTGAATGTTAAAATCAGAAAAACAAGTGACCTAAGCGACATTGAGCTCAGCATGAGTGTCGGTGCCAGGCGCACCAGATCCAGTATCTCAGAAACGCCCTACTGGGCTTTTCACGCACGACAGTGTCTAAGGTTTACCGAGAATGGTGCGACAAAGAAAAACCATCCAATCAGTGGCAGTCCTGTGGGCGAAAACAGCTCGTTGATGAGAGAGGTCGAAGGAGAAGAATGGTGCAAGCTAACTGGCGGGCCACAAATAATGGAGCAGTACAACAGTGGTGTGCAGAACTGCATCTCGGAACACACATCTCGTCGGTCCTTGTCACGGATGGGCTATTGCAGCAGACGACCACACAGGATTCCACTCCTATTGGCTAAAAACTAGAAGAAGAGACTCCAGAGGGCACACGATCACCAACACTGGACAACTGAGGAGTGGAAAAACATCGCCTGGAACATGACAGCGAGTAGCCTATGCAGTCCTCAGACCTCAACCAAAAAGAGATGGAACGGGCTGTTCGCAGCATGAATGTACCGCCATCCAATCTGCAGCAAATGCGTGATGCCATCGCGTCAGCATGGACTAACATTCTTGTGGAAAGTTTCCGACACCTTGTAGAATGCCCCGAAGAATCAAATCAAATTTGATTTGTTACATGTGCCGAATACAACAGACCTTACAGTGAAATGCTTACTTATAAGCCCTTAACCAACAATGTAGTTTTAAGAAAAATACCTAAAAAATAAGAAATAAAAGTAACAAATAATTAAAGAGCAGCAGTAAAATAACAATAGCGAGGCTATATACAGGGGGTACCGGTAAAGAGTCAATGTGCAGGGGGCACCGGTTAGTCGAGGTAATTGAGGTAATATGTACATGTAGGTAGAGTTATTCATGCTGCTCTGGTGGCAGAGGGAGATTCGACCCGGTACTAGATGGATGGACCTAATAAACTGTCCGATGAGTGTACATTTATATATTTCTTAAGATCAGAAACAGCCTATCTGTTATCTACAGTCACAGTGAGAGCTGTCCCGGGCCCCAAGCAGTGCACTATAGAGAAAACAGGGTGCCATTTCAAACACATACTCTGTGTCTGTAACTAGAACGAGTAAGACGATCGTCATGGCGAGACAAATAAAGAGCAAGCAATAGAGTGTCTGATGGAACGGGGAAATATTGTGTGTCCACACGTTACTGCAGCTATTTGTCTACAGTACCAGATCTTCTGGTTTGTCAACTTGCCCCCTACAGTATGTCACAAAGCAGTCACAAAAGAGGGTTTGTGTCTGCTTTCTATCAGCATGCTAGGTTTAGACAGACAGGTATGTTCATTGCAGTGATTATGTGATACATGGCAGCCAGTCTGCATCTTGCTGAGCGTTTGCAGTGACAATAATCCACAGTTGTTGTTTGTGAGTTGTTTGCGGAGTCTGCATGTTGTGGCGATTGACTGACTGTGGCCTTTCACGTATTGGGTAACATCCTATTTTCATGCTCTATAACATAATAAAAAAAAACAAGAAGTGGGGATATGGTTGAGACTATTTAATGTTGTTTCAGCAGTAAGATTTTACTTGCTCTATACACTGAGTGTAAAAAAATACTAGGAACACCTGGTCTTTCCAGGTGAAAGCTATGATCCCTTATTGATGTCACCTGTTAAACCTACTTCAATCAGTGTAGATGAAGGGGAGGAGACGGGTTAACGAAGCATTTTTAAGCCTTGAGACAATTGAGACTTGGATTGTGTATGTGTGCCATTCAGAGGGTGAATGGGCAAATATTTAAGTGCCTTTGAATAGGGTATGGTAGTAGTTGCCAGGCCCCAATGGTTTGAGGGTGTCAAGAACTGCAACGCTGCTGGGTTTTTCAAGATCAACAGTTTCCGGTGTGTGTGTGTGTGTGTGTGTGTGTGTGTGTGTGTGTGTGTGTGTGTGTGTGTGTGTGTGTGTGTGTGTGTGTGTGTGTGTGTGTGTGTGTGTGTGTGTGTGTTGGGGTCTACTATAAAAATTTGTATTTTTTATTTGAAAACACATCAAACAGATATACAGACTTCAGCAGTAATAATAACTCCCCTGCCCTGTTGATGTTTAGTGGGAATGGTGGTAAGGAGTTATGGAGTACAGTTGTAGCCCTAGCAATAGGTTGTTTTCAATAGTTGCTTGCCAGCTCTCACACTAACTGTGTACATTCCTGAGGCAGATTGCTACAACGAGGTTGTAAAAGAGAGCATAGTGAGTTTTACATTCAGTAACAGAAAGAGTTTTATACCGGCATTCAAATCATAATCTAAGAGCTAACTAGGTGAGAAAGTTACGTTTACGACTTGTTTGTCATGTGGTTTAACCATGCATGCATCCACTTCTTGTGAAAGAAAGACAGACTGACTTTTGAACTTCCACCCACCACGCAGACATGCAACTATACTACACTGACACACTTCCACAAAGTCGAAATACACACACAGCAAGGACATGCATTACATACTGCAAAGGCAGAAATTCAGTTGCTCGGCAACGCCTCCAGTCATCCATAGTGTAACTGATCATGTGGATAACCTTATCTGTATCGACACACTTAGTATCTGCTGAGATAAAACATGTAAAAAATGGAGTTGGTTTCCAGTTGGTAGACCCGCAGGGCAGGCTACAGGATAGAGCACGAAACATGAGGTAACAACTGTAGACCAACTTTATGAGTGCAGTAGTACTATTGCTTGAAGTGATGCTATGGAATAATACTGGTATTTTCTCTAAACTATAGAGCGACAGTAAGAGTGAACATTATAACAGTAAGAGTGAACATTATAACAGTAGGAGTGAACATTATAACAGTAAGAGTGAACATTATAACAGTAGGAGTGAACATTATAACAGTAAGACTGAACATGTTTATAACAGTAGGAGTGAACATGTTTATAACAGTAGGAGTGAACATGTTTATAACAGTAGGAGTGAACATTATAACAGTAAGAGTGAACATTATAACAGTAAGAGTGAACATTATAACAGTAAGAGTGAACATTATAACAGTAGGAGTGAACATTATAACAGTAAGAGTGAACATTATAACAGTAGGAGTGAACATTATAACAGTAAGACTGAACATGTTTATAACAGTAGGAGTGAACATGTTTATAACAGTAGGAGTGAACATGTTTATAACAGTAGGAGTGAACATTATAACAGTAGAGGTGAACAAGTTTATAACAGTAGGAGTGAACATGTTTATAACAGTAGGAGTGAACATTATAACAGTAAGAGTGAACATGTTTATAACAGTAGGAGTGAACATGTTTATAACAGTAAGACTGAACATGTTTATAACAGTAGGAGTGAACATGTTTATAACAGTAGGAGTGAACATGTTTATAACAGTAGGAGTGAACATGTTTATAACAGTAGGAGTGAACATTATAACAGAAGGAGTGAACATGTTTATAACAGTAGGAGTGAACATGTTTATAACAGTAGGAGTGAACATGTTTATAACAGCAGGAGTGAACATTATAACAGTAGGAGTGAACATGTTTATAACAGTAGGAGTGAACATGTTTATAACAGTAGGAGTGAACATGTTTATAACAGTAGGAGTGAACATGTTTATAACAGTAAGAGTGAACATTATAACAGTAAGAGTGAACATTATAACAGTAGGAGTGAACATGTTTATAACAGTAGGAGTGAACATGTTTATAACAGTAGGAGTGAACATGTTTATAACAGTAGGAGTGAACATTATAACAGTAGGAGTGAACATGTTTATAACAGTAGGAGTGAACATTATAACAGTAAGAGTGAACATTATAACAGTAAGAGTGAACATTATAACAGTAAGAGTGAACATTATAACAGTAGGAGTGAACATGTTTATAACAGTAGGAGTGAACATGTTTATAACAGTAGGAGTGAACATGTTTATAACAGTAGGAGTGAACATTATAACAGTAGGAGTGAACATGTTTATAACAGTAGGAGTGAACATTATAACAGTAAGAGTGAACATTATAACAGTAGGAGTGAACATTATAACAGTAAGACTGAACATGTTTATAACAGTAGGAGTGAACATGTTTATAACAGTAGGAGTGAACATGTTTATAACAGTAGGAGTGAACATTATAACAGTAGAGGTGAACAAGTTTATAACAGTAGGAGTGAACATGTTTATAACAGTAGGAGTGAACATTATAACAGTAAGAGTGAACATGTTTATAACAGTAGGAGTGAACATGTTTATAACAGTAAGACTGAACATGTTTATAACAGTAGGAGTGAACATGTTTATAACAGTAGGAGTGAACATGTTTATAACAGTAGGAGTGAACATGTTTATAACAGTAGGAGTGAACATTATAACAGAAGGAGTGAACATGTTTATAACAGTAGGAGTGAACATGTTTATAACAGTAGGAGTGAACATGTTTATAACAGCAGGAGTGAACATTATAACAGTAGGAGTGAACATGTTTATAACAGTAGGAGTGAACATGTTTATAACAGTAGGAGTGAACATGTTTATAACAGTAGGAGTGAACATGTTTATAACAGTAAGAGTGAACATTATAACAGTAAGAGTGAACATTATAACAGTAGGAGTGAACATGTTTATAACAGTAGGAGTGAACATGTTTATAACAGTAGGAGTGAACATGTTTATAACAGTAGGAGTGAACATTATAACAGTAGGAGTGAACATGTTTATAACAGTAGGAGTGAACATTATAACAGTAAGAGTGAACATTATAACAGTAAGAGTGAACATTATAACAGTAAGAGTGAACATTATAACAGTAGGAGTGAACATTATAACAGTAGGAGTGAACATGTTTATAACAGTAGGAGTGAACATGTTTATAACAGTAGGAGTGAACATGTTTATAACAGTAGGAGTGAACATTATAACAGTAGGAGTGAACATGTTTATAACAGTAGGAGTGAACATTATAACAGTAAGAGTGAACATGTTTATAACAGTAGGAGTGAACATTATAACAGTAAGAGTGAACATGTTTATAACAGTAGGAGTGAACATGTTTATAACAGTAGGAGTGAACATGTTTATAACAGTAGGAGTGAACATGTTTATAACAGTAGGAGTGAACATGTTTATAACAGTAAGAGTGAACATGTTTATAACAGTAGGAGTGAACATTATAACAGTAAGAGTGAACATGTTTATAACAGTAGGAGTGAACATGTTTATAACAGTAGGAGTGAACATAACAGTAAGAGTGAACATGTTTATAACAGTAGGAGTGAACATTAACAGTAGGAGTGAACATGTTTATAACAGTAGGAGTGAACATTATAACAGTAAGAGTGAAAATGTTTATAACAGTAGGAGTGAACATGTTTATAACAGTAGGAGTGAACATTATAACAGTAAGAGTGAACATGTTTATAACATTAGGAGTGAACATGTTTATAACAGTAGGAGTGAACATTATAACAGTAGGAGTGAACATTATAACAGTAAGAGTGAACATGTTTATAACAGTAGGAGTGAACATTATAACAGTAAGAGTGAACATTATAACAGTAGGAATGAACATTATAACAGTAGGAGTGAACATGTTTATAACAGTAGGAGTGAACATGTTTATAACAGTAGGAGTGAACATTATAACAGTAGGAGTGAACATGTTTATAACAGTAGGAGTGAACATGTTTATAACAGTAGGAGTGAACATTATAACAGTAGGAGTGAACATTATAACAGTAGGAGTGAACATTATAACAGTAAGAGTGAACATGTTTATAACAGTAAGCGTGAACATGTTTATAACAGTAGGAGTGAACATGTTTATAACAGTAGGAGTGAACATTATAACAGTAGGAGTGAACATTATAACAGTAGGAGTGAACATTATAACAGTAAGAGTGAACATGTTTATAACAGTAAGAGTGAACATGTTTATAACAGTAGGAGTGAACATTATAACAGTAAGAGTGAACATGTTTATAACAGTAGGAGTGAACATGTTTATAACAGTAGGAGTGAACATGTTTATAACAGTAGGAGTGAACATTATAACAGTAGGAGTGAACATGTTTATAACAGTAGGAGTGAACATGTTTATAACAGTAGGAGTGAACATTATAACAGTAGGAGTGAACATGTTTATAACAGTAGGAGTGAACATGTTTATAACAGTAGGAGTGAACATTATAACAGTAGGAGTGAACATGTTTATAACAGTAGGAGTGAACATTATAACAGTAGGAGTGAACATGTTTATAACAGTAGGAGTGAACATGTTTATAACAGTAGGAGTGAACATTATAACAGTAGGAGTGAACATTATAACAGTAGGAGTGAACATGTTTATAACAGTAGGAGTGAACATGTTTATAACAGTAGGAGTGAACATTATAACAGTAGGAGTGAACATGTTTATAACAGTAGAGGTGAACATTATAACAGTAGGAGTGAACATTATAACAGTAAGAGTGAACATGTTTAAAAGAGTAGGAGTGAACATGTTTATAACAGTAGGAGTGAACATTATAACAGTAGGAGTGAACATGTTTATAACAGTAGGAGTGAACATTATAACAGTAGGAGTGAACATGTTTATAACAGTAGGAGTGAACATTATAACAGTAGGAGTGAACATGTTTATAACAGTAGGAGTGAACATTATAACAGTAGGAGTGAACATTATAACAGTAAGAGTGAACATGTTTATAACAGTAGGAGTGAACATGTTTATAACAGTAGGAGTGAACATGTTTATAACAGTAGGAGTGAACATTATAACAGTAGGAGTGAACATGTTTATAACAGTAGGAGTGAACATGTTTATAACAGTAGGAGTGAACATTATAACAGTAGGAGTGAACATTATAACAGTAGGAGTGAACATTATAACAGTAAGAGTGAACAATGTTTATACAGTAAGAGTGAACATGTTATAAACAGTAGGAGTGAACATGTTTATAACAGTAGGAGTGACATGTTTATAACAGTAGGAGTGAACATTATAACAGTAGAGTGAACATGTTTATAACAGTAGGAGTGAACACTTTATAACAGTAGGAGTGAACATTATAACAGTAAGAGTGAACATGTTATAACAGTAGAGTGAACATGTTTATAACAGTAGGAGTGAACATGTTTATAACAGTAGGAGTGAACATTATAACAGTAGGGAGTGAACATGTTTATAACAGTAGGAGTGAACATGTTTATAACAGTAGGAGTGAACCATTATAACAGTAGGAGTGAACATTATAACAAGTAGGAGTGAACATTATAACAGTAAGAGTGAACATGTTTATAACAGTAAGAGTGAACATGTTTATAACAGTAGGAGTGAACATGTTTATAACAGTAGGAGTGAACATTATAACAGTAGGAGTGAACATTATAACAGTAGGAGTGAACATTATAACAGTAAGAGTGAACATGTTTATAACAGTAAGAGTGAACATGTTTATAACAGTAGGAGTGAACATTATAACAGTAAGAGTGAACATGTTTATAACAGTAGGAGTGAACATGTTTATAACAGTAGGAGTGAACATTATAACAGTAGGAGTGAAACATGTTTATAACAGTAGGAGTGAACATTATAACAGTAGGAGTGAACATGTTTATAACAGTAGGAGTGAACATGTTTATAACAGTAGGAGTGAACATTATAACAGTAGGAGTGAACATGTTTATAACAGTAGGAGTGAACATTATAACAGTAGGAGTGAACATGTTTATAACAGTAGGAGTGAACATGTTTATAACAGTAGGAGTGAACATTATAACAGTAGGAGTGAACATTATAACAGTAGGAGTGAACATGTTTATAACAGTAGGAGTGAACATTATAACAGTAGGAGTGAACATGTTTATAACAGTAGGAGTGAACATTATAACAGTAAGAGTGAACATGTTTATAACAGTAGGAGTGAACATGTTTATAACAGTAGGAGTGAACATGTTTATAACAGTAAGAGTGAACATGTTTATAACAGTAGGAGTGAACATGTTTATAACAGTAGGAGTGAACATGTTTATAACAGTAGGAGTGAACATTATAACAGTAGGAGTGAACATGTTTATAACAGTAGGAGTGAACATGTTTATAACAGTAGGAGTGAACATTATAACAGTAAGAGTGAACATTATAACAGTAAGAGTGAACATGTTTATAACAGTAGGAGTGAACATGTTTATAACAGTAAGAGTGAACATGTTTATAACAGTAGGAGTGAACATTATAACAGTAGGAGTGAACATTATAACAGTAAGAGTGAACATGTTTATAACAGTAGGAGTGAACATGTTTATAACAGTAGGAGTGAACATGTTTATAACAGTAGGAGTGAACATGTTTATAACAGTAGGAGTGAACATTATAACAGTAAGAGTGAACATTATAACAGTAGGAGTGAACATTATAACAGTAAGAGTGAACATGTTTATAACAGTAAGAGTGAACATGTTTATAACAGTAGGAGTGAACATTATAACAGTAGGAGTGAACATGTTTATAACAGTAAGAGTGAACATGTTTATAACAGTAGGAGTGAACATTATAACAGTAGGAGTGAACATTATAACAGTAAGAGTGAACATGTTTATAACAGTAGGAGTGAACATTATAACAGTAAGAGTGAACATGTTTATAACAGTAGGAGTGAACATTATAACAGTAGGAGTGAACATTATAACAGTAAGAGTGAACATTATAACAGTAAGAGTGAACATGTTTATAACAGTAGGAGTGAACATTATAACAGTAGGAGTGAACATTATAACAGTAGGAGTGAACATATTTATAACAGTAGGAGTGAACATGTTTATAACAGTAGGAGTGAACATTATAACAGTAGGAGTGAACATGTTTATAACAGTAGGAGTGAACATGTTTATAACAGTAGGAGTGAACATGTTTATAACAGTAATAGTGAACATTATAACAGTAAGAGTGAACATGTTTATAACAGTAAGAGTGAACATGTTTATAACAGTAGGAGTGAACATTATAACAGTAGGAGTGAACATTATAACAGTAGGAGTGAACATTATAACAGTAGGAGTGAACATGTTTATAACAGTAGGAGTGAACATGTTTATAACAGTAGGAGTGAACATGTTTATAACAGTAGGAGTGAACATTATAACAGTAGGAGTGAACATTATAACAGTAGGAGTGAACATGTTTATAACAGTAGGAGTGAACATTATAACAGTAGGAGTGAACATGTTTATAACAGTAGGAGTGAACATTATAACAGTAGGAGTGAACATGTTTATAACAGTAGGAGTGAACATGTTTATAACAGTAGGAGTGAACATTATAACAGTAAGAGTGAACATGTTTATAACAGTAGGAGTGAACATTATAACAGTAGGAGTGAACATTATAACAGTAGGAGTGAACATGTTTATAACAGTAGGAGTGAACATGTTTATAACAGTAGGAGTGAACATGTTTATAACAGTAGGAGTGAACATTATAACAGTAGGAGTGAACATGTTTATAACAGTAGGAGTGAACATGTTTATAACAGTAGGAGTGAACATTATAACAGTAATAGTGAACATTATAACAGTAAGAGTGAACATGTTTATAACAGTAATAGTGAACATTATAACAGTAAGAGTGAACATTATAACAGTAGGAGTGAACATTATAACAGTAAGTGTGAACATTATAACAGTAAGAGTGAACATTATAACAGTATGGCCCTTTAACTAACTGAGCCACCCCATTTTAGATTATTCAACATCTAACTTCCTTCAGTCCAAGACGAGGCAGCGCTGTCATTAGTATGACTGGCTGGAGCTTCATATTACAGCTGTAAAGCACCGGGGAATATGACGTTAGACACGCACTAGACACGCACTGCCCTACTGTGGTAAACAGGGAGAGAGCAGACGGCTGATTAAATGCAGTGGCAAACATAGCATTTGTTGTTGATATTGATCACATATTGGTTTAAAATGACAGTTTATAAATGGTCTATTGTCTGCTTCCAAACATAGTTAAATATGCATAATTAAGGTAAATACATAGCCGTAATGTTGCCTACATTACATTTTGATCTGGCCTATCACATAATATTAGGCTCCATGTCACTATAGCAAGGATCAGTGAGTGCGCAACTACATAGGGCATAATGTAGGTTACATGTATTGTTGTAACTTTAAGGTTTTTACTCCTTCCAAACGGGCTCGTTATTGGTGGAACAGTGTATGTCCTCATTGGCTGTGTGACTGTAATCAGCAGAGGAGATGAGGACAGCGTGTTGACAGCGCTATCAACCTGTTATTCATGTCTACGCTATTCTTCTAAACGTTTATTAGCGTCCTCGTCTAATGTTCATTGTTATTTAAATTCATCCGCTTTCTAGACCGGGCTTTGTGTGTAGTTTTCGCGACGGGAACCATGTTTTTGTGTCGTGGAGCGAGGCTGTCGGCCACGGCGTTGGGTTTAAACTCCACGACCAGGAGGACAGCGGCGCAACTTGAAACCCACAGAGCAGCTGACGTTACCTGGCCGTTGCGTAACAGACGTACGTTCAATTGCTCCCGAGCGTTTTGTGGACATGTCCGTGGTGGTCGGGACGGTTCTGCACTTTCACCTGATGGACAGCGAGAAAAGAGGGAGAAGGACATGTTTTCCATCAGAAACTGGGACTCGGTTCGTTTCATAATCACGCATCGGGAACAATTACCTCGTGTAACCCTGTTCGCTTTAAATTTCTCCAACAAAACTATCTTCAGCCCTACATATTGTAACACTAGCTTACCGCTACATCGGACGACAGGAGGCCAAAACAGACAGAAACGACATATAGATGGACGTGAAGCTGTTTTGTTGACGTCTGGTGCGCAGGTCTGCAGGCATCGCGTCTGTCCCACATCGACTGTACCAATGAGGGATCTGTCCTCTGTTGCTGCCGCGCCGAAAGGCCTGGAAGACCCGACCTCAGGTCTCAAAGGGGTAAATGTTTAACTTTGAATGGTATTTGTTTAACCTCCGTGTCACTGAATGTAACTATGTTTGACCAGCAGTCATGCCCCACTTAGCTACACCAAACACCACGACCTGAACCCGCGTAGGGTTGTCGAGTCAACAGCTGCTGTTCTCTGCTTGTTGTTTTGATAAACCACACTAATTACATTTCTACACGGATTGAAATACTAGTTTGTTACAAGTAATTGGCCTACTCCACATTATGAAGTCAGTCCTGTACATTGCAGCTATGTTATGTAAGTAACGTGACGCGCAGAGACGGCGGTCTGTTTAACGTGATGTCTGGCTACCGGGTGGATCAGAAGGGACAGGAGGCCTAATGCTGTCCCTGTGGGCTTCTACTTTATAGCTAGCTATAGGTAGCTTGGTGTACAAAAACCTATAGGCAATTATTGGATACAACTATCAGGAAACTTAAAACTACTCTGGGTGATGTATAACGTGTTATTCATGTTCATTTCCCACCCTTGTCCAGTGTTGAGGTAAATCCGGAGCGTTTCTCTGAGCGTTCAGAGCGCACACTGGAAGGTCTGGTGGAGGAGTTGATCTCAAACCGGCGGTCAAACACCCGATCTAACTGGCTAAAGTCAGCTAGCTACTTCCAGACACAATGAGAGAACAGCTCACTCTGAACATTTTACTCTCCCTAGTAGAGCTGGTTAGGATGTTTTCATGTTATCCAGAGCGTTGGTGACTGTAACTGTGCTGCTGGCAACAATTTAATGACGTTTCCTCCCCCCCCGACGTTTACTGACACCGGACATATTCAACGAGCGTTTGTAAATTCATCAGTTATTCTGCGCACTCAGACGAGAGAGCTCTGAAATCGGAGTAGATGGCCAGAGAGAATATACGAACGCACCCATTGGCCACCGCTTCAGTCAAGCTCTACTCATCTATTATTGAGCCTGTAATAAATACGTTGAGGATATGATGAACTCTAGGGGATAATGGAGTATACTCTTATTTTAGTAAATCATAATCATTTCCCCTTTCCGCTATAACTGGTTTGTTCTGAAAACAGCAGGAACATTGACACAAGGTCCTGAGTCATCATTAAAAGGAAAAACTGTCGGTGGACAGATGGGAATAGACATAATGTTGTGTTAATAGCACTGCTGTGAGGTCCACGGTAAAGACTTGTTCTTTAGCTGGAAGCCCCTGCGACGTATAGGCCTAATTAACTGGATTTCTAACACCTATAACATAGCAACATTCTGCTTGAACTTCATGACATATGAGGGCTTAACTAATGCTGGTATGTTTGTCCTCGGCCCTCTCATTCAAAGTAGCAGATGTGCTAGCGAGGGTGGCGGGCTGGGCCGGGTCAGGGTGGTGCTGTGTGTTTGTCTGCCGTCTGCATCCTCTCAAAAGCTGTTATCACACACATACACACACACACACAGTCCCTCTGTTCTTGTCGCCTCCCTGGCAATACTCCCTATACCACTCACTCACATGACCTTCCCACGGCTGCTCCCTGCCTGCTCTGCTCTGCTCTGTTCCTCTCTGGCTTGGAAAGCAGTCCGTGTCTGTCCTTCTCTCTGCCTCTTTAGCCTTTGTCTATTGTTGGAGAAGCTTGTGGTGCGTCACTGGCCTGGCCTGGCCTCACCCCGTGTTGTTGGGGTCAAATAGAAAAACAACAAGAGGAGAGACAGAGCCATGTGGCTATCTATTTTAGTGATCAGTTGAAACTTGCTTAGAGGACATTTTAGCAGGGAGATTCGGATGACTGATTGTTATAAAAATATATTTCTAAAATTACAGTGAGGGTGATGCGGGCTAGTTATTTCCTGCCCTGCTGTGGCAGCCGCTTCTAGATTTCTATTGGTCATAACATTACCTATCATCTATTGGAGTCCATTGCAGTATGACTTCTCCAGAGCCTTCATTTATAATGCTGTGTTTTTTTTTTTACTGTAGCCTGAAGAGCAGCTCGTCCATGTACTACTTCCCATGCATGTTGCCCTGCGTGCCGAGACACTTAGGCTACGTACAGTGCATTCAGGAAGTATTCAGACCCCTTGACTTTTTCCACAGTTTGTTACATTACAGCCTGATTCTAAAATGTATTAAAATTGTCCCCCCCCCCCAAATCTACACACACTACCCCATAATGACTAAGCAAAAACACATTTTTTACAAAAAATTGCAAATTTGTACAAACAAACAAAAAAAAAGACTTACAAAAGTATTCAGACCCTTTACTCAGTAATTTGTTGAAGCACCTTTGGCAGCAATTACAGCCTCAAGTCTTCATGGGTATGACGCTACAAGCTTGGAACACCTGTATTTGGGGAGTTTCTCCCATTCTTCTCTGCAGATCCTCTCAAGCTCTGTCAGGTTGGATGGAGAGTGTTGCTGCCAAGCTATTTTCAGATCTCTCCAGAGTAGAGGTCGACCGATTAATCGGAATGGCCGATTAATTAGGGCCGATTTCAAGTTTTCATAACAATCGGTAATCGGCATTTTTGGACACCGATTGTGGCCGTTTTTTTTTTTTTTTTTAACCTTTATTTAACTAGGCAAGTCAGTTAAGAACAAATTCTTATTTTCAATGACGGCCTAGGAACAGTGGGTTAACTGCCTTGTTCAGGGGCAAAACGACAGATCTTTACCTTGTCAGCTCGGGGATTCGATCTTGCAACCTTCCGGTTACTAGTCCAACGCTCTAACTACCTGCCTAACATTGCACTCCATGAGGAGCCTGCGTAACAGGTAGTCAGCCTGCCACGCGAGTGCAGCAAGAAGCCAAGGTAAGTTGCTAGCTAGCATTAAACTTAACTTATAAAAAACTATCAATCTTAACAATCACTAGTTAACTAAACATGGTTGATAATATTGCTAGTTTATCTAGCGTCTCCTGCATTGCATATAATCGATGCGGTGCCTGTTAATTTATCATTGAATCACAGCCTACTTCACCAAACGGGTGATGATTTAACAAGCGCATTCGCGAAAAAAGCACCGTCGTTGCACCAATGTACCTAACCATAAACATCAATGCCTTTCTTACAATCAATACACAAGTATATATTTTTAAACCTGCATATTTAGTTAATATTGCCTGCTAACATGACTTTCTTTTAACTAGGGAAATTGTGTCACTTCTCTTGCGTTCTGTGCAAGCAGTCAGGGTATATGCAGCAGTTTGGGCCGCCTGGCTCATTGCGAACTGTGAAGACCATTTATTCCTAACAAAGACTGTAATTAATTTGCCAGAATTGTACATAATTATGACATAACATTGAAGGTTGTACAATGTAACAGCAATATTTAGACTTATGGATGCCACCCGTTAGATAAAATACGGAACGGTTCCATATTTCACTGAAAGAATACCATTTTTGTTTTCGAAATGATAGTTTCCTGATTCGACCATATTAATGACCTAAGGCTCGTATTTCTGTGTGTTATTATGTTATAATTAAGTCTATGATTTGATAGAGCAGTCTGACTGAGCGGTGGTAGGCAGCAGCAGGCTCGTAAGCATTCATTCAAACAGCACTTTCCTGCGTTTGCCAGCAGCTCTTCGCTGTGCTTCAAGCATTAAGCTGTTTATGACTTCAAGCCTATCAACTCCCGAGATTAGGCTGGTGTAACCGATGTGAAATGGCTAGCTAGTTAGCGGTGGTGCGCGCTAATAGCGTTTCAATCGGTGACGTCACTCGCTCTGAGACCTTGAAGTAGTTGTTCCCCTTGCTCTGCAAGGGCCGCGGCTTTTGTGGAACTATGGATAACGATGCTTCGAGGGTGGCTGTTTTAGATGTGTTCCTGGTTCGAGCCCAGGTAGGAGCGAGGAGAGGGACGGAAGCTATACTGTTACACTGGCAATACTAAAGTGCCAATAAGAACATCTAATAGTCAAAGGTATATGAAATACAAATCGTATAGAGAGAAATAGTCCTATAATTCCTACAATAACTACAACCTAAAACTTCTTACCTGGGAATATTGAAGACTCATGTTAAAAGGAACCACCAGCTTTCATATGTTCTCATGTTCTGAGCAAGGAACTTAAACGTTAGCTTTTTTTATATGGCACATATTGCACTTTTACTTTCTTCTCCAACACTTTGTTTTTGCATTATTTAAATCAAATTGAACGTTTCATTATTTATTTGAGGCTAAATTGATTTTATTGATGTATTATATTAAGTTAAAATAAGTGTTCAGTCAGTATTGTTGTAATTGTCATTATTACAAATAAATAAAAATCGTCCGATTTTAATTGGTATCGGCTTTTTTCGGTCCTCCAATAATCGGCGTTGAAAAATCATAATCGGTCGACCTCTACTCCAGAGATGTTCAAGTCCGGGCTCTGGCTGGGCCACTCAAGGACATTGAGACTTGTCCCGAAGCCACTCCTGCGTTGTCTTGGCTGTGTGCTTCGGGTCATTGTCCTGTTGGAAGGTGAATCTTCGCCCCAGTCTGAGGTCCTGAGCTCTCTGGAGCAGGTTATCATCAAGGATCTCTCTGTACTTTGCTCAGTTCATCTTTGCCTCGATCCTGACTAGTCTCCCAGTCCCTCCTGCTGAAATGCATGATCCTGCCACCACCATGCTTCACCATAGGGAGGTGCCAGGTTTCCTCCAGACTTGGCATTCAGGCCAAATAATTCAATCTTTGTTTCATCAGACCAGACAATCTTGTTTCTCATGGTCTGTATTTAGGTGCCTTTTGGCAATCTCCAAGCAGGTTGTCATGGGCCTTTTACTGAGGAGTGGCTTCCGTCTGGCCACTCTACCATAAAGGCCTGATTGGTGGAGTGCTGCAGAGATGGTTGTCCTTCTGGAAGGTTCTCCCTTCTCCACAGAGGAACTCTGGCGCTCTGTCAGAGTGACCATAGGGTTCTTGGTCACCTCCCTGACCAAGGCCCTTCTCCCCAGATTGCTCAGTTTGGCAGAGTCTTGGTGGTTCCAATTTCTTCCATTTAAGAATGATGGAGGCCACTGTGTTCTTGGGGACCTTCCTGAGCCCGGACTTGAACCTGATCAAACATCTCTGGAGAGACTTGAAAATATCTGTGCAGCGACACTCCCCATCCAACCTGACAGCGCTTGAGAAGAATGGGAGGAACTCCCCAAATACAGGTGTGCCAAGCTTGTAGCATCATACCCAAGAAGACTCAATGCTGTAATTGCTGCCAAAGGTGCTTCAACAAAATATTGATAAAGGGTCTGAATACTTATGTAAATGTGATATTTCATTTTTTATAAATTTGCAAGTGTGTGTGTGTGTGTGTGTGTATTTGATTAGGAAAAGAGCGAAAAATAATCCATTTGACATTAAGGCTGTAACGTAACAAAATGTGGAAAATGTGAAGGGGTCCTAATACTTTACGAATGCCCTGTAGTTTGACTGATTGTACCTGCTTCTGTTTATTTTCTGCTGACTCATCGGCTGAGGCTGACACATTGTAGTCCGTTTTCAAAATGTTAACTGAGTCTCAACTAATACAAAGACTGTATGGAAAACTTTCTATTACTGTTTTATATGTGGAACCAGTGTTGCTATTCCTTGACCAGGGCACACTTTAAAAAGAGTCGATCTCAATGTGACGTTCCCGAGTTTTTAATTAAAGGATAAATAAAAAATAATCGCTCTTTCTCTCTGACCCAACCAGGACCAGACTCCAAAGGAAGCCTCAGCCAAGGTCCCTGAGGAGCCCAAGGTACCGGAGCCCGAAGAGGACAAACCTAGCAAGGCCCAGCAGCTGAAGAAGGTGTTTAAGGAGTACGGAGCAGTTGGAGTCTCCTTCCACATATGCATCTCCCTCATGTCTCTGGGAATGTTCTACCTTGCTGTGTCCAGGTAATGTATGAAGCAAGACTTCAACATTATTTGTTACATTTAAAAACATTGCATTCGTCTCCTCAAGTCGTCACGGATCTGTTGATCCCAAACTGTGTGAGGCCTTACATAGATTTATTTTAAACTTCTATAGCACTTTAAGCACACTGCATTGTCATTTCACATGCCATTGGATATAGAGAGAAGGCCTTCTACTGACGGTGTAATGACTATAGAGAGAAGGCCTTCTACTGACGGTGTAATGACTATAGAGAGAAGGCCTACTGACGGTGTAATGACTATAGAGAGAAGGCCTTCTACTGAGGGTGTAATGACTATAGAGAGAAGGCCTTCTACTGATGGTGTAATGACTATAGAGAGAAGGCCTACTGACGGTGTAATGACTATAGAGAGAAGGCCTTCTACTGACGGTGTAATGACTATAGAGAGAAGGCCTTCTACTGATGGTGTAATGACTATAGAGAGAAGGCCTTCTACTGATGGTGTAATGACTATAGAGAGGAGGCCTTCTACTGATGGTGTAATGACTATAGAGAGGAGGCCTTCTACTGATGGTGTAATGACTATAGAGAGGAGGCCTTCTACTGATGGTGTAATGACTATAGAGAGAAGGCCTTCTACTGATGGTGTAATGACTATAGAGAGAAGGCCTTCTACTGATGGTGTAATGACTATAGAGAGAAGGCCTTCTACTGATGGTGTAATGACTATAGAGAGAAGGCCTTCTACTGACGGTGTAATGACTATAGAGAGAAGGCCTTCTACTGATGGTGTAATGACTATAGAGAGAAGGCCTTCTACTGACGGTGTAATGACTATAGAGAGAAGGCCTACTGACGGTGTAATGACTATAGAGAGAAGGCCTTCTACTGAGGGTGTAATGACTATAGAGAGAAGGCCTTCTACTGATGGTGTAATGACTATAGAGAGAAGGCCTACTGACGGTGTAATGACTATAGAGAGAAGGCCTTCTACTGATGGTGTAATGACTATAGAGAGAAGGCCTTCTACTGATGGTGTAATGACTATAGAGAGGAGGCCTTCTACTGATGGTGTAATGACTATAGAGAGGCCTTCTACTGATGGTGTAATGACTATAGAGAGAAGGCCTTCTACTGATGGTGTAATGACTATAGAGAGAAGGCCTTCTACTGATGGTGTAATGACTATAGAGAGGAGGCCTTCTACTGATGGTGTAATGACTATAGAGTGGCCTTCTACTGATGGTGTAATGACTATAGAGAGAAGGCCTTCTACTGACGGTGTAATGACTATAGAGAGAAGGCCTTCTACTGATGGTGTAATGACTATAGAGAGGAGGCCTTCTACTGATGGTGTAATGACTATAGAGAGAAGGCCTACTGATGGTGTAATGACTATAGAGAGAAGGCCTTCTACTGATGGTGTAATGACTATAGAGAGAAGGCCTTCTACTGATGGTGTAATGACTATAGAGAGGAGGCCTTCTACTGATGGTGTAATGACTATAGAGAGAAGGCCTACTGACGGTGTAATGACTATAGAGAGAAGGCCTACTGACGGTGTAATGACTATAGAGAGAAGGCCTTCTACTGATGGTGTAATGACTATAGAGAGAAGGCCTTCTACTGATGGTGTAATGACTATAGAGAGAAGGCCTTCTACTGATGGTGTAATGACTATAGAGAGGAGGCCTTCTACTGACGGTGTAATGACTATAGAGAGAAGGCCTACTGATGGTGTAATGACTATAGAGAGGAGGCCTTCTACTGATGGTGTAATGACTATAGAGAGAAGGCCTACTGACGGTGTAATGACTATAGAGAGAAGGCCTTCTACTGATGGTGTAATGACTATAGAGAGAAGGCCTTCTACTGATGGTGTAATGACTATAGAGAGAAGGTCATCGATTGATGGTGTAATGTAAGAAAATCCGTTGTTAGACTGTCTGTAGCCGTGGGCCCATGGCCCGGTTATGTGGGGCCTGTTATGTGGGCCCGGTTATGTGGGGCCTGTTATGTGGGCCCGGTTATGTGAGTCCTATCTCTGACTGCCTGCTGGCTCTCTACTGGCTCTGTGCCGGCTGTGACCAGTCATCTGCATGCCAGGGGGATTGAGCCTAGATTATCACCCTGCTCACAGATTTCCCCTGATGGCAGTAATATGGCCCTTGGACTCAACACCTTCCTGGCCAGCATGGCGCTCCAGTTCCCTATCAACCCAGATAATCACTGTGGGGAGAGACATGATGCATTCTCAAATGTCACCCTATAGTGCTGTGTTAGTACATTGCAGTGCACTATGTAGGGAATAGGAAGCCATTTCACATGTCACCATGTTAAATGAAAATGTATAGTGGCCTATGCATGTTTTTCTTTAATGAAAGTAAACTTTTTGTATACCACTTTTCAATACAAGTAACAAAGTGCTTCACATCATAAAATAACGATGAAAATGAAATGATCCCTGTTATACTTCTCTCCAATAACGTGTGTTTTCTCTCCACAGTGGGATTGACATGGCTGCCATCCTGTACAAGATAGGTTTTAGTGAATCTCTGCTTCAGTCCAAGTTGGCGGCGGGGACCAGTACGTTTGTCTTGGCGTACGCCGTCCACAAGCTCTTCGCTCCTCTCCGTATCAGCATTACTCTGGTGTCAGTGCCTCTCCTCGTTCGGTACCTCAGAAAGACTGGCCTCTTCAAGACCCCCACTTCACCCACACCCTGATTGGCAGACACCACCACCTCCCCCACACCCTGATTGGCAGACACCACCACCTCCCCCACACCCTGATTGGCAGACACCACCACCACCTCCCCCACACCCTGATTGGCAGACACCACCACCACCTCCCCCACACCCTGATTGGCAGACACCACCACTTCACCCACACCCTGATTGGCAGACACCACCACCTCACCCACACCCTGATTGGCAGACACCACCACCTCACCCACACCCTGATTGGCAGACACCACCACCTCACCCACACCCTGATTGGCAGACACCACCACCTCCCCCACACCCTGATTGGCAGACACCACCACCTCCCCCACACCCTGATTGGCAGACACCACCACCTCCCCCACACCCTGATTGGCAGACACCACCACCTCCCCCACACCCTGATTGGCAGACACCACCACCTCCCCCACACCCTGATTGGCAGACACCACCACCTCCCCCACACCCTGAATGGCAGACACCACCACCTCCCCCACACCCTGAATTGGCAGACACCACCACCTCACCCACACCCTGATTGGCAGACACCACCACCTCACCCACACCCTGATTGGCAGACACCACCACCTCCCCCACACCCTGATTGGCAGACACCACCACCTCACCCCACACCCTGATTGGCAGACACCACCACCTCACCCACACCCTGATTGGCAGACACCACCACCTCACCCACACCCTGATTGGCAGACACCACCACCTCACCCACACCCTGATTGGCAGACACCACCACCTCCCCCACACCCTGATTGGCAGACACCACCACCTCCCCCACACCCTGATTGGCAGACACCACCACCTCCCCCACACCCTGATTGGCAGACACCACCACCTCCCCCACACCCTGATTGGCAGACACCACCACCTCCCCCACACCCTGATTGGCAGACACCACCACCTCCCCCACACCCTGATTGGCAGACACCACCACCTCCCCCACACCCTGAATGGCAGACACCACCACCTCCCCCACACCCTGATTGGCAGACACCACCACCTCACCCACACCCTGATTGGCAGACACCACCACCTCCCCCACACCCTGATTGGCAGACACCACCACCTCCCCCACACCCTGATTGGCAGACACCACCACCTCACCCACACCCTGATTGGCAGACACCACCACCTCCCCCACACCCTGATTGGCAGACACCACCACCTCACCCACACCCTGATTGGCAGACACCACCACCTCACCCACACCCTGATTGGCAGACACCACCACCACCTCCCCCACACCCTGATTGGCAGACACCACCACCTCACCCACACCCTGATTGGCAGACACCACCACCTCACCCACACCCTGATTGGCAGACACCACCACCTCACCCACACCCTGATTGGCAGACACCACCACCTCCCCCACACCCTGATTGGCAGACACCACCACCTCCCCCACACCCTGATTGGCAGACACCACCACCTCCCCACACCCTGATTGGCAGACACCACCACCTCACCCACACCCTGATTGGCAGACACCACCACCTCCCCCACACCCTGATTGGCAGACACCACCACCTCCCCCACACCCTGATTGGCAGACACCACCACCTCACCCACACCCTGATTGGCAGACACCACCACCTCACCCACACCCTGATAGGCAGACACCACCACCTCACCCACACCCTGATTGGCAGACACCACCACCTCCCCCACACCCTGATTGGCAGACACCACCACCTCACCCACACCCTGATAGGCAGACACCACCACCTCCCCCACACCCTGATTGGCAGACACCACCACCTCCCCCACACCCTGATTGGCAGACACCACCACCTCCCCCACACCCTGATTGGCAGACACCACCACCTCACCCACACCCTGATTGGCAGACACCACCACCTCACCCACACCCTGATAGGCAGACACCACCACCTCACCCACACCCTGATTGGCAGACACCACCACCTCCCCCACACCCTGATTGGCAGACACCACCACCTCTAACTTCCATAACCTTACAAATATTACCTATTTTTTTCAGATATCGCTTTTGGAGGATTTCTAGAAGCTTTGAGGAGTTCCTCTAAGTTGGAATTCTTCAACTGGGATTTCTGCAGGAGAACGAACAGGGACTTTTTGTGATGGTTTTTCTAAATTTTGAAACTCCTTGATAACCCACGAGGCTCACTTTCAACCCACCTGTAAATATGCGTATACATTTTCCTTTTATATCTGAAAGTTCAGTAGTTAGAGCTTACGATGTCTGTTTCAAGACTCTGCGATTTGCGTTTGTTTATTTTTTTACCTTCTGCTTAACAGACGTCATGGGACGTGGTGATTCTGTTGACCCGTTAGTTCACGAAGAAATACGTCTTTCTGTGAATTATTGGAACAAAATATGAAAGAATGAAGTGTGAATCCATTGTTCCAGGTTTATCGGTGGTTTATAGTGACAGAAAGTTGGAGTTTAAATTCATCCGTTCTTGACCTACACTAAGTGGACAAAACATTAGGAACACTTTCCATGACAGACTGACCAGCTGAACCTAAGTGAAAACTATGATCCCTTATTGATGTCACCTGTTAAATCCACTTCAATCAGTGTAGATGAAGGGAGGAGACATGTTAAAGAAGGATTTTTATATATTTTTTGAGACAATTGAGACATGTATGTGTGTCATTCAGAGGGTGAATGGGCAAGACAAAATATTTAAGTGTCATTGAACGGGGTATGGTAGTAGGTACCAGACGCACTGATTTGTGTCAAGAACTGCAACGCTGCTGGGTTTTTCACACTCAACAGTTTCCAGTGTACCAATAATGGTCCACCATCCAAAGGACAGTCAGCCAACTTGATACAACTGTGAGAAGCATTGGAGTCAACATGGGCCAGCATCCCTGTGGAACGCTTACGACACCTTGTAGAGTCCATGTCCTGATGAATTGAGAATATTCTGAGGGGAGGGGGGTGAGCGCAACTCAATATTAGGAAGGTGTTCTTAATGTTTTGTACACTGTTTATGCATTCTAAAAAAAAAAGACAACCAAGGACGATCTGTCCCAGATATATTGATTTACAATCATATTAAACCAGTTGGCACTGGACAAAGACATCAGGAGACTCTAAACCCTCATTTAACAGAAGTATAGAATGTTCTAAACGTTTGAAAGAATGTTCTTTAGGAAAAGGAGTGTGCTGGTTGATGGAGGTCGGTCTGTCAGTCCGTCAGCATCTCTTTGTGCTGTGAAGGTTCTTCAGGGGGGATGATGATCTACTAGCTGAGTAGCCATGTTCTCCTCTCTTCCTAGTGCCTGGTGAATGAATCAGCAGAAATATTCAGGTGTCCTGTTAAATCTCTCCCGTGTCATTTTGCCTAGAACCAAAACGATGCTCTTTTTTTTTACCGTGGTTTTACATCACAGGTGGTAGAAAAGGAGCGTAAGTTTGGATTCCAGGTGACCTTTTTAATAATTAGTCAAGCAATCATCATTTGTGTCCAATGCAAGGACTTTTATAGCCTGATTCCTGCTCTGTTAGTGCTGCGCCTCCTACGGTCATTGTTGTTTGGTATGAGAATACCATAGGAGTAGGCAAGACAGTACAAACAGATCTGGGACCGGGCTAAGTTCTCTATGATAAGCTCTGTATGAAGTAAGGATGTTACTATATCCATCCATATCATATTCATAACTATGGTAATTGTGTAAAATATATCTTTTTTGAATTGATTGGAGTTGTATTTAATTATTAAAAGGGACTGCTATCCTTCCTCTGTCTGTGTACTTGTTGTTATTTTAGCACAGTGCATGTTTCACCATAAAACATTTACACTGAGTATACAAAACATTCAGGACACCTGCAACGCTGCTGGGTTTTTCACACTCAACAGTTTCCAAGTGTGTATCAAGAATGGTCCACCACCCAAAGGACATCCAGGTAACTTGACATAACTGTGGGAAGCATTGGAGTCAACATGGACCAGCATCCCTGTGGAACGCTTTCGACACCTTGTAGAGTCCAAGTCCTGAAGGCAAAAGGGAGGGGTGCAACTCAGTATTGGGAAGGGGAGGGGGGTGAGCGTACATGTGAGTACTCAATGGTCTTTGTTAGTACTCGATAGCCCTTGTTAGTTCTCTATAGTAATCATGAGTACTTAACTACATTTGACTTCCTCTGTCAAAAGTAATTTGATTATGCAATCCTTAGTGCAAATTTAGACAAAATAAAAAGTCCTAGCTAGCTAAGACAAAGTCAAACAGTTCCTTTAAAAATTGTAATTCATTTTCTGAAATGTTAATGTTTTGTATACTCAGTGTACATGAGAACTATTACCCTGTCAAGTGTACAGCCATGATTTGAATCAACATTCTGTTTGGTTACACCCACCCAGTCATGCAGAGTGTAATACCACCAGCAGCCACACGGTGGAGCTCCTGTACTACGACTGCTTCTGTTTTCATCTTTTATGGATACAATGATGATACTATTTAGAGGTAAAAGAAGAGCTTCACTGTCTCTGCAACGATATTGGTAAAAACCTCATTCACTTTACAAAGACAGAACTGCATTGGGTCTAAACTTTGTATAACCGATGCACATTTTGACAGAACACTAAAACATTTTCATTTAGCCCATGTTCAACCAGGTCAAATCTACAATAGCTACTCTTTCTATTGCTGCCCATGAAGATGTTAATAGTTCCAGGGAAACGTACCACCCTGTCTTACTCTGTATCCCTAATAACCACTGTCTGTTGTACAGGCCTGTCTTACTCTGTATCCCTAATAACCACTGTCTGTTGTACAGGCCTGTCTTACTCTGTATCCCTAATAACCACTGTCTGTTGTACAGGCCTGTCTTACTCTGTATCCCGAATAACCACTGTCTGTTGTACAGGCCTGTCTTACTCTGTATTCCTAATAACCACTGTCTGTTGTACAGGCCTGTCTTACTCTGTATCCCGAATAACCACTGTCTGTTGTACAGGCCTGTCTTACTCTGTATCCCTAATAACCACTGTCTGTTGTACAGGCCTGTCTTACTCTGTATCCCTAATAACCACTGTCTGTTGTACAGGCCTGTCTTACTCTGTATCCCTAATAACCACTGTCTGTTGTACAGGCCTGTCTTACTCTGTATCCCTAATAACCACTGTCTGTTGTACAGGCCTGTCTTACTCTGTATCCCTAATAACCACTGTCTGTTGTACAGGCCTGTCTTGGATCAAGCTACACCTGGGGTTTTCTTTTTTCTGTCAGACAGTTAAATAATGTATAGTGTATTCAGAGATGTATAATAATTAAAAAGCTCTGTCCAGTTACCGTTGTGAAATGTCAAGTGCCTTCCACTGTCTTCTATACCTGTAAATGTACAGGTATATGTTCCCAGCAGCTTCAACACACAAGAGCACACGGGCAGGCAGGTACCGACACCCACACACACTCCAGGCTCGTTATCCGGGCGCTGAGGAGGACTCTTAGCTGCCATCGCCTCTCCATCCCCTGGATGTCCCCCATGGCTAGGAACTAATTGGTGACAGCTAGGCAGGAAGGAAGGCAGCGCTCCTAACCACACTGGCAGGCTGCTCTAGCTAGCCTTTCACTCTTACCCTCCTCCCTCTCCTCTCTCTCTCACCCTCTCTCCCTGTCTCCCTCTCCTTTCTCTCACCCTCTCTCCCTGTGTATCCCTCCCTCTCCTCTCTCTCACCCTGTGTCTCTCTCCCTCCTCTTTCTCACCCTCTCTTCCTGTGTCTCTCTCTATCTCACACACTCTCTCCCTGGGTCTCTCCTCTCTCTCACCCTCTCTCCCTGGGTCTCTCCATCTCCTCTCTCACCCTCTCTCCCTGTCTCCCTCTCCTCTCTCTCACCCTCTCTCCCTGTGACTCCCTCCCTCTCCTCTCTCTCACCCTCTCTCCCTGTAACTCCCTCCCTCTCCTCTCTCTCACCCTCTCTCCATGTGACTCCCTCCCTCCTCTCTCTCACCCTCTCTCCCTGTGACTCCCTCCCTCTCCTCTCTCTCACCCTCTCTCCCTGTAACTCCCTCCCTCTCCTCTCTCTCACCCTCTCTCCATGTGACTCCCTCCCTCCTCTCTCTCACCCTCTCTCCCTGTGACTCCCTCCCTCTCCTCTCTCTCGCCCTCTCTCCCTGTGTCTCTCTCTTCTTTCCCTCTGAAGAGCAGGTCAACTCCCCGGCTACTATAGTAATCACTCCTAGCTCAGTCCCAGATGAGACCAGTTGTGACGAGTTAAGGACAAACACTTTGGGCATGTTGTTGACATAGTATGAATGCTGTCACTCACAGCATCCTCTACCTGTCTTACTGAGACCCAGGCTTCATCCCAAATAGCGCCCTGATCAAAAGTAGTTCACTATGTAGGGAATAGGATGCAATTTGGGGTGAAGCCCCAGTGTGTCCTACACTGGTAGAGTCTAAATAGAAAGTTAACAATTCAACAAGTCTCTACTTGTAACAGGAGTAGAGTAGGGACCATAATGCACCAAATGAGAGGCCTGCAGTTTAGCTGCGAGGAGCCATCTCTCTCTCTCTCCTCTCTCTCTCTCTCTCTCTCTCCTCCTCTCTCTCTCTCTCTCTCTCTCTCTCTCTCTCTCTCTCTCCTCTCTCTCTCTCTCTCTCTCTCTCTCTCTCCTCTCTCTCTCTCTCTCTCTCTCTCTCTCTCTCCTCTCTCTCTCTCTCTCTCTCTCTCTCTCTCTCTCCCTCTCCCTCTCTCTCTCCCTCTCTCTCTCCCTCTCTCTCTCCCTGTCTCCCTCTCTCTCTCTTTCTCTCTCTCTCTCTCTCCCTCCCTCTCTCTCCCTCTCAATTCATTTTCAATGAAATTAAATTGAAGGGCTTTATTGGCATGGGAAACATGTGTTAACATTGCCAAAGCAAGTGAAGTAGATAAACCAAAGTGAAATAAACAATAAGTCTGAACAGTAAACATTACACTCACAGAAGTTCCAAAAGAAAATACATTTCAAATGTCATATTATATATATATATATACAGTGTTGTAACGATGTATAAATGGTTGAAGTACAAAAGGGAAAATAAATAAGCATAAATATGGGTTGTATTTATAATGGTGTTTGTTCTACACTGGTTGACCTTTTCTTGTGGCAACAGGTCACAAATCTTGCTGCAGTGATGGCACACTGTGGTATTTCACCCAGTAGATATGAGAGTTTATCAAAATTGGGTTTGTTTTCTATTTTTGGGTCTGTGTAATCTGAGGGAAATATGTGTCTCTAATATGGTCATACATTTGGCAGGACGTTAGGAAGTGCAGCTACACCGACTTTCTCCCTCTGCCTCTCTCTCTCTTGCTCTTTCCTCTCTTTCTCTCTCTCCTTCTCTCTCTCTCTTGCTCTTTCCTCTCTTTCTCTCTCTCTCTCTCCTTCTCTCTCTCTCTTGCTCTTTCCTCTCTTTCTCTCTCTCCTTCACTCTCTCTCTTGCTCTTTCCTCTCTTTCTCTCTCCTCCTTCTCTCTCTCTCTTGCTCTTTCCTCTCTCTCTCTCTCACCCCCCTCTCTCTTTCTCAATGAAATTAAATTCAAAGGTCTTTATTGGCATGGGAAACAAATGTTTACATTGCCAAAGCAAGTGAAATTCTCTCTCTCTCTGAGTTAACTTTAGTAGCTGTGCTGTCAACTGTCTCCTTTCATCTTGACGGGGCTTGGTTGCCATAGAGGCCACAGAAGACTGGGGTTGAGACAGTGACAGTCGGAACTCAGAAAATATGCATCTTGTTTTTTTAACGGGAGCTTCTGCCAGTCTCCCTGACAGATTTATTTATTTTTCTTTCATAGAATTCCCCCCTCACATTCCTCTGGGTTTTTACTCAACAGGTTGAGTGAGGCAATTATAGTAGAGGAAGGAAGGTAGAAGACCGTGTTCCAGGTCTGACAAAGGTAGAACTAGGTAGAGAAAGCAAAGGCACAACCAATTTGACAGTTGGTGGATTGCTGTGTATTTGGACTGTCACTAACTGAGGTAAATCACTATTAGCTGCCTGTAATGGTTGACCAGCTACAGTAGGTAGGGAACAATTTGGTGCGGACTCAATTCCATTTCCACTCCAGTCAATTCACGAACAAAGTCCACCTAGAAAAAATTTACATTTTCCCACTTGATTCATGAGTTGAATTAATTCCTGGAATTGACTGACTTGAAATAGTACTGACCTTAATCCTATTAGAACTCATCTTAACCCAGTCAGTACAGTGCTCAGCTGTGTTCTGCTCGGTGGAGGGCGCTGGCAGCTCAAACCTTCAGCTTTAAAACCAACTAGGCGACAACTAGGATCTCCGTCCCCTTCTCCTACTCCCACTCGACTGACTTACCAGCCACCTCAGAACCTTCTCAAACACACTGGAAAGCAAACAGACAGACAATTTCTTTCAATTAGCCCAAGCAGACCAGCCCAATAAATTTTAGTTTGCACCTTCAGACGTGTCCGGGGCCAAATGATGACTAATGACTGTTGGGGAACTGCTGAGCTGTTCTTCCACTTCCTGCTTTCCTCTCTCCTTATTTCTCTCTCTCTGTTCTCTCCTCTCTCTCTCTCTCCATTCTCTCCAGTCTCTCTCTCTGTTCTCTCCTCTCTCTCTCTCTCCATTCTCTCCAGTCTCTCTCTCTGTTCTCTCCTCTCTCTCTCTCTCCATTCTCTCCAGTCTCTCTCTCTGTTCCTTCCTCTCTCTCTCTCTCCATTCTCTCCAGTCTCTCTCTCCATTCTCTCCAGTCTCTCTCTCTGTTCTCTCCTCTCTCTCTCTCTCTCTCCATTCTCTCCAGTCTCTCTCTCCGTTCTCTCCTCTCTCTCTCTCCATTCTCTCCAGTCTCTCTCTCTGTTCCTTCCTCTCTCTCTCTCTCCATTCTCTCCAGTCTCTCTCTCCATTCTCTCCAGTCTCTCTCTTTCTCAGTCTCTCTCCTTCTCTCTCTATAGCCACTGCTGACCACGCAGCATACACAGCCACCACCACACCACTTCAATGTTAATACATTCATTCACTCACAGCAGCTTGGATTCATTTTCTACTTGTTTAAGCATTATTTCTGTGTAGTTACTGAGGGAGCTATTCATCACTGCTCACAACAGGCCTGAGCAAACGATCATTCAGCCAGCCCTGCCTGGGAAGCATCACCGTCTGAGTTTTAACACAACGTCCGGCAGATGCATCATGGGAAGAGAATGAAAACTAATGAAGGAAGGATGAAGAGAGGAGGAGGGGAAGGTAAATACTTTGTGCGCCCGAAATGGCACCCTATTCCCTATATATTGCACTACTGTTGCCCAAAGCCCATTAAATATATGGTTGTCCGCATAGGGTGCCCTAAAATAGGGTGCCCTAAAATAGGGTGCCCTAAAATAGGGTGCCCTAAAATAGGGTGCCATCTAGGTTTACAGCTGGTCAACTCCTCATGGCACATTGACTTGAATTTACAGATTCTGTGGATCTAAATGTATATTACTCTGTGTGTTTTGGGTCTGGACTGAATGTCAGATTTACTGCTATTCATTTTCCTTTCAGAAACGTTGCAATGCGCTCCATATAACGATTCCTCTGGTGTAGATATTGACCAGTTTCAGTTCGAATGAGAAGTAGATTTCCCACGCCGAGGTCCCGTCGTCCCCCGTCGTCCCCCCGTCACCAAAGGACATAATAATAATTGTAATGAAGATGAATAATGCAGAGTGTTATTGGTGCGATAGACGTTACTATGTCCCAAATAGCCTCAGGGTTCACAGGGCTCTGGTCAAAAGCAGGGCAGGGAATAGGGTGCCATTTTGGGATACACATTGGGAAAAACATAGGCCATGTAGCTAGTTGACTGAGGGAAGAAAAAAAACCGTTTCTCCTTTGTCAGTGTTTAAACCAGGAAGAAATTGATTTTACAATACAGAACTCAATCAAAGAGAAATATAGATGGCTAGCTAAACCACTGTGATATGTCCTCTACCGCTCATTAAAGTTTTTTTCTATTGTTGACATCCCCTTCGGCTTTAGGAAGGAGATTTAAAAGCGGGGTGAAAATGATGCTGAGGAGGAAGTCGAGGTTAAGACCTGAGACACCATACAACGGTTATGTCAATATTTCTGCGAAGACAAACTCATCAGAAATATCCGTTGTGTCACAAACCCAAATGCGTTGTTGATCAGTTGTACAGCCCGAGTGTGTACGGACGGGGGCCTTTGATAACTATGAGGGAGCAAGAGATACAAAGGCCGCCAGACTCCCTCCAGACTCCCTATAATAACAGCACAACATGACACAGTCTACACGCATCAGAGAGTACCGTTTATTGAAATATTATTTGGATGTGCATGCTTCAGGGCATGGAGATTAGAGACCTACATTCAACCCATCAATATGGCGGCAGCGTAGCGCAGCGTAACAGCAAATGTATTTCTTTTTTAGATCCCCAATCAGATTTGGTTGCAGCTCCCCGTGGGCACTTATACCAGCCACAAAGGAGTGGGCCCTGCCAGGCTGACGAACACAACAATCACTCAGAGAGAGAGATAGAGGTGGGAGAAAGAGAGATAGAGGTGGGAGAAAGAGAGATGGGAGGTGAGAGAAAGAGAGAGGGGAGGTGAGAGAAAGGGAGAGGGGGGAGAGAGAGAGAGGGGGGGGGTGAGAGAGACAGGGGGGTGAGAGACAGAGAGAGAGAAAGGGAGAGGGGGAGAGAGAGAGGGAGAGAGAGCGAGAGAGAGAGAGAGTGAAAGAGGGGGGGTGAGAGAGAGAGGGGTGAGAGAAAGAGAGAGAGAAAGGGAGAGGGGAGAGAGAGAAAGAGGGAGGTGAGAGAGAGTGGAGAGAAAAAAGAGAGGGGGGTGGGGGAAAGCGAGTGAGAGGGGGAGAGAGAGGGAGAGGTTGGGGAGAGGGCGAGAGAGGGGGGTGAGAGAGACAGGGGGGTGAGAGACAGAGAGAGAGAAAGTGAGAGGGGGAGAGAGAGGGAGAGGTTGGGGAGAGGGCGAGAGAGGGGGGTGAGAGAGACAGGGGGGTGAGAGACAGAGAGAGAGAAAGGGAGAGGGGGAGAGAGAGGGAGAGGTTGGGGAGAGGGCGAGAGAGAAAGGCCCACTTTCTTACTTTCATATTACAGTGGCAGAAATGAGAGCAAGTAACACTTTGTAATGATTTCATTAAAAGCCCCTGTCACACCTGCAGGTAATTCCATTATGATTCTACTATTAAAATGAAGGATTCATACAGGAAGCAGACAGAAAGACAGCTATTATTTCCTCCAATATTCAGATATAATGCTTGGGTTAATATTGGGTTGTTTTGTAGAATATATGCTTTTTTCCCCCTCATTTTTTCATAGCGTTTGACAAGGCTTTATTCCTAATCCCTGCAGGGGGCATCTAAATCTCTAAATCAGTGCTCAGCAAATATGTAGTCGACAAAACAACATTCATCTCAACAAAAAGCGAGGATCCTCCACAGTTGTCTCCATTATTGGATTCCAAGTCTCCAACACTGAAACAACACAACGGGATAAAACTATACTAAATAAACACACCTTAAAGAATAACACCTTCCTAAATAAACACACCTTAAAGAATAACACCTTACTGAATAAACACACCTTAAAGAATAACACCTTACTAAATACACACACCTTAAAGAATAAACACCTTACTAAATGAACACACTTTACAAGATAACACCTTCCTAAATAAACACACCTTAAAGAATAACACCTTCCTAAATAAACACACCTTAAAGAATAACACCTTACTGAATAAACACACCTTAAAGAATAACACCTTACTAAATAAACACACCTTAAAGAATAAACACCTTACTGAATAAACACACCTTAAAGAATAACACCTTACTGAATAAACACACCTTAAAGAATAAACACCTTACTGAATAAACACACCTTAAAGAATAAACACCTTACTAAATAAACACACCTTACTGGATAGCACATTCCTATATAAACACACCTTACTGGATAGCACCTTCCTAAATAAACACACCTTACTGGATAGCACCTTCCTAAATAAATAGAGAAAAACATCTTACTAAATAAACATACCTTTCAGGATAACATGTTATAGTATAATACCTTACTAAATAAACACACCTTACTAAATAAACACATCTTACAGGATAACACCTTAGTAAATAAACACACCTTACAGTATAATACCTTAGTAAATAAACACACCTTACAGTATAATACCTTCCTAAATAAACACACCTTACAGTATAATACCTTAGTAAATAAACACACCTTACAGTATAATACCTTACTAAATAAACACACCTTACAGTATAATACCTTAGTAAATAAACACACCTTACAGTATAATACCTTAGTAAATAAACACACCTTACAGTATAATACCTTCCTAAATAAACACACCTTACAGTATAATACCTTAGTAAATAAACACACCTTACAGTATAATACCTTAGTAAATAAACACACCTTACAGTATAATACCTTCCTAAATAAACATACCTTACAGGATAACACCTTTCAGGATAACACCTTTCAGGATAACACCTTACAGGATAACACCTTTCAGGATAACACCTTACAGGATAACACCTTTCAGGATAACACCTTTCAGGATAACACCTTTCAGGATAACACCTTACAGGATAACACCTTTCAGGATAACACCTTTCAGGATAACATCTTACAGTATAATACCTTGCTAAATAGACACACCTTTCAGGATAACACAAATTAATTACTTAAAAATCATACAATGTGATTTTCTGGATTTTTGTTTTAGATTTAGTCTCTCACAGTTGAAGTGTACCTATGATAAAAATTACAGACCTCTACATGCTTTGTAAGTAGGAAAACCTGCAAAATCGGCAGTGTATCAAATACTTGTTCTCCCCACTGTATTGGGGAGGGTCCGGGTGGGCATCCATATTTGGTGGCGGCTCTGGTTCCGGGCGTAGAACCCCCCCCCCGCCCACTGATCTCCCCGCTTCTGTGTGTCCGAAGGAACCAGACCGTGGGTCATCGCCGGAGGCTCTGAAACGCCAACCGCCGCTGAGGACTCTGAGCTGAAGGCCGCCACTGAAGACTCTGGGCTGCAGGCCGCCACTGAAGACTCTGGGCTGCAGACCGCCGCTGAAGACTCTGGGCTGCAGACCGCCGCTGAAGACTCTGGGCTGCAGACCGCCGCTGAAGACTCTGGGCTGCAGACCGCCGCTGAAGACTCTGGGCTGCAGACCGCCGCTGAAGACTCTGGGCTGCAGACCGCCGCTGAACAAGTGATTGAGGGGATTGAAACCAGATGTGAGGAAAACAAGACAAAACAAATGGAAAATGAAAAGTGTATTGATGATGGCTAGAAGACCAGCAACACCGAGCGCCGCCCGAACAAGGAGAGGACCCGACTTCGGCGGGAAATCATGACAAAGACTCCTGAACAGCTAATCAAATGGCTACCCAGACTATTTTCATTTCCCCTCCCACCCACTCTTTTGCGCTGCTGCTACTCTCTGCTTATTATCTATGCATAGTCACTTTAACTCTACCTACATGTACATATTTCCTCAATTACCTTGACTAACCGGTGCCCCCGCACATTGACTCTGTACCGGTACCCCCTGTATATAGCCTCCACATTGACTCTGTACCAGTACCCCCTGTATATAGCCTCCACATTGACTCTGTACCAGTACCCCCTGTATATAGCCTCCACATTGACTCTGTACCGGTACCCCCTGTATATAGCCTCCACATTGACTCTTTACCGGTACCCCCTGTATTTAGCCTCCACATTGACTCTGTACCGGTACCCTCTGTATACAGCCTCCACATTGACTCTGTACCGATACCCCCTGTATATAGCCTCCACATTGACTCTGTACCGATACCCCCTGTATATAACCTCCACATTGACTCTGTACCGATACCCCCTGTATATAGCCTCCACATTGACTCTGTACCGATACCCCCTGTATATAGCCTCCACATTGACTCTGTACCGGTACACCCTGTATATAGCCTCCACATTGACTCTGTACCGATACCCCCTGTATATAGCCTCCACATTGACTCTGTACCGATACCCCCTGTTTATAACCTCGCTATTGTTATTTACTGCTGGCCTTTCATTTTTTACTGATCTATTTTTTACTTAACACTTATTTTTCTTAAAACTGCATTGTCGGTTTAGAGCTTGTAAGTAAGCATTTCACTCTAAGGTCTACTACACCTGTTGTATTTGGCGCATGTGACAAATACAATTTGATTTGATTTGATAGACCATAGCCTGTCGTTTTCCAATGAGAGCAAATTAATCATAGTGGGTAGAACAAGCAAGAAGGATTGGCAGAGCCAAGCACGAGGTAGCGAGAGCCTATTGGTGCGTTTTAGAATGTATTTGCATATTTCTGTTAGGGAACGCCTATTCTTTTATAGTGCTCTTGTGTGCAATAACTAAATTCACACTTGCACTCCTTCTAAACGATGCCATTTAAAAAAAAACTTAGTCCACTCTGTTCGTAACAGATTCTAGTTTTGGAAACAGAAAACCGTATTGAGGTCAAGTGTTTCATCAATGAGAAAATGAGCAGAATGTCGGCCAAAATCCATCTTCTATCGCTGCCGGAAACTAGGCTTCCTCTCACCATCATATTTGGTAGTGAGTGGAAACGCCAACTGCGCGCGTCACGTTTATACATCCGGTGAAATACCCGTCTCATTGTTCTGTGGTTCCATTGACCAGATCACGTTCAACAAATCTGATGTAACAAAGTGAAAATTCGTCAAATCCGTTGTGATTGATGTATCATAACAAGCCCACAATGTGGGTACAAACGTCAGATATTGATATATTTGGCTGTTTTCGCTACATAACATGTAGAAGTTGTCCCTTTTCAGATTTAGAAGAAGTGACTGCTAAATGCTAATGCCCGTTCGTATAAACTGGTTAGCATAGTAGCTAGCATACAGAAATCGGTGGTGGTAGTGTAGTTGATTGGTACCATCATGTAATGTAGTTGATGACATGAACATGTATTGGGGTTGACATCCATACACATATTATACTCACATTTTTACCTCAACATTGTGTGAAATACACATTTAAACAATAGCCTAAATGCTGGCTAATTTTGCTTGGGGGCAATGAGGAGACACGGGATCTTTCCCCCACTCGTTTCCATGGAAATTCCATTGTTTGATTGACCTCTTTACTGCATCTATACTGTCAGCAGGGAGCAGCACACAGGTGTCTCTGTGAGAGAGGAGACACAGGTCTCTTTGGGAGGGTGGAAACAGGTCTCTCTGGGAAGGAGGGAGGAGACACAGGTCTCTCTGGGAGGGAGGGAGGGAGGGAGGGAGGGAGGAGACAGATCTCTCTGGGAAGGAGGGAGGAGACACAGGTCTCTCTGGGAGGGAGGAGACACAGGTCTCTCTGGGAGGGAGGAGACACAGGTCTCTCTGGGAGGGAGGAGACACAGGCCTCTCTGGGAGGGAGGAGACACAGGTCTCTCTGGGAGGGAGGAGACACAGGTCTCTCTGGGAGGGAGGAGACACAGGTCTCTCTGGGAGGGAGGAGACACAGGTCTCTCTGGGAGGGAGGGAGACATAGGTCTCTCTGGGAGGGAGGGAGGGAGGGAGGGAGGGAGGGAGGGAGGGAGGGAGGGAGGGAGGGAGGGAGGGGGGAGGGAGGGAGGAGACACAGGCCTCTGGGAGGGAGGAGACACAGGTCTCTCTGGGAGGGAGGAGACACAGGTCTCTCTGGGAGGGAGGAGACACAGGTCTCTCTGGGAGGGAGGAGACAGAGGTCTCTCTGGGAGGGAGGAGACACAGGTCTCTCTGGGAGGGAGGAGACACAGGCCTCTCTGGGAGGGAGGAGACACAGGTCTCTCTGGGAGGGAGGAGACACAGGTCTCTCTGGGAGGAAGGAGACACAGGCCTCTGGGAGGGAGGAGACACAGGTCTCTGGGAGGGAGGAGACACAGGCCTCTCTGGGAGGGAGGAGACACAGGCCTCTCTGGGAGGGAGGAGACAGAGGTCTCTCTGGGAGGGAGGAGACACAGGTCTCTCTGGGAGGGAGGAGACACAGGTCTCTCTGGGAGGGAGGAGACACAGGTCTCTCTGGAAGGGAGGAGACACAGGTCTCTCTGGGAGGGAGGAGACACAGGTCTCTCTGGGAGGGAGGAGACACAGGTCTCTCTGGGAGGAAGGAGACACAGGCCTCTGGGAGGGAGGAGACACAGGCCTCTCTGGGAGGGAGGGAGGGAGGGAGGGAGGGGACACAGGTCTCTCTGGGAGGGAGGAGACACAGGTCTCTGGGAGGGAGGAGACACAGGTCTCTCTGGGAGGGAGGAGACACAGGTCTCTCTGGGAGGGAGGAGACACAGGACACAGAGTTCAACAAAGACAAAGAGAGATGGAGAAAGAAAGGGCAGTCACCTGGGGCTACTCTGGCTGCCTTCCTTCCTACTCACACAGGTGGTTTTGAAATAAAATGACACCTCTTATGAAAATCGTCTGAAATTTTGGAAATGTGGACAGTTTTATTTCTTCTTCTATGTACACCAAGACCAACTGAGCAACTTACAGGTGTAGGATCTTAATTTGACCAGTTTTTCACAGCAGGAAAAATTATCCTGCAGCGACAGGAAACGTGAATCATCGTGTAGATTATAATTAATAGACATTTTTGTAGGGGTTGATAAATGTTTTGCTAGGGCAAATCAAGTCTGAAATTTTAAAGTGGAAATTACAAACTTTAGAAGCCTTTTTAAACCTCAAATACACTAGAAGTTTGCATTTCCTGCTCTGATCAAATTAAGCTCCTATGTTTGTAGTTAGCAAGATTGCTCAATTCTGCTTCACATATCCTCTCAGAATCTGAGAGAAAATACACCAGCTGTCATTGACACCTGAATAGACGTATTTGGTAGGTGTATAGCCTACTGCTTACTGTATTTACCAACCTTCAACTTACAGTTTGTCAGTGGCTGTGGTTTGTCAGTGACTGTGGTTTGTCAGTGGCTGTGGTTTGTCAGGGCTGTGGTTTGTCAGGGCTGTGGTTTGTCAGGACTGTGGTTTGTCAGTGGCTGTGGTTTGTCAGTGGTTGTGGTTTGTCAGCGGCTGTGGTTTGTCAGTGGTTGTGGTTTGTCAGCGGCTGTGGTTTGTCAGTGGTTGTGGTTTGTCAGCGGCTGTGGTTTGTCAGTGGCTGTGGTTTGTCAGTGGTTGTGGTTTGTCAGTGGCTGTGGTTTGTCAGTAGCTGTGGTTTGTCAGGGCTGTGGTTTGTCAGTGGCTGTGGTTTGTCAGTGGCTGTGGTTTGTCAGTGGCTGTGGTTTGTCAGTGGCTGTGGTTTGTCAGGGCTGTGGTTTGTCAGTGGCTGTGGTTTGTCAGTGGCTGTGGTTTGTCAGGACTGTGGTTTGTCAGTGGCTGTGGTTTGTCAGTGGCTGTGGTTTGTCAGTGGCTGTGGTTTGTCAGTGGCTGTGGTTTGTCAGTGGCTGTGGTTTGTCAGTGGCTGTGGTTTGTCAGGGCTGTGGTTTGTCAGGGCTGTGGTTTGTCAGTGGATGTGGCTGTGGTTTGTCAGTGGCTGTGGTTTGTCAGTGGCTGTGGTTTGTCAGTGGCTGTGGTTTGTCAGTGGCTGTGGTTTGTCAGGGCTGTGGTTTGTCAGTGGATGTGGCTGTGGTTTGTCAGTGGCTGTGGTGTGTCAGTGGCTGTGGTTTGTCAGGACTGTGGTTTGTCAGTGGCTGTGGTTTGTCAGTGGCTGTGGTTTGTCAGGGCTGTGGTTTGTCAGGGCTGTGGTTTGTCAGGGCTGTGGTTTGTCAGTGGCTGTGGTTTGTCAGGGCTGTGGTTTGTCAGGGCTGTCGTTTGTGGCTGTGGTTTGTCAGGGCTGTGGTTTGTCAGGGCTGTGGTTTGTCAGGACTGTGGTTTGTCAGTGGCTGTGGTTTGTCAGTGGCTGTGGTTTGTCAGTGGCTGTGGTTTGTCAGTGGCTGTGGTTTGTCAGTGGCTGTGGTTTGTCAGGGCTGTGGTTTGTCAGTGGATGTGGCTGTGGTTTGTCAGTGGCTGTGGTTTGTCAGTGGCTGTGGTTTGTCAGTGGCTGTGGTTTGTCAGTGGCTGTGGTTTGTCAGTGGCTGTGGTTTGTCAGGGCTGTGGTTTGTCAGTGGATGTGGCTGTGGTTTGTCAGTGGCTGTGGTTTGTCAGTGGCTGTGGTTTGTCAGGGCTGTGGTTTGTCAGGGCTGTGGTTTGTCAGGGCTGTGGTTTGTCAGTGGCTGTGGTTTGTCAGGGCTGTGGTTTGTCAGGGCTGTGGTTTGTGGCTGTGGTTTGTCAGGGCTGTGGTTTGTCAGGACTGTGGTTTGTCAGTGGCTGTGGTTTGTCAGTGGCTGTGGTTTGTCAGTGGCTGTGGTTTGTCAGTGGCTGTGGTTTGTCAGGGGCTGTGGTTTGTCAGTGGATGTGGCTGTGGTTTGTCAGTGGCTGTGGTTTGTCAGTGGCTGTGGTTTGTCAGTGGCTGTGGTTTGTCAGTGGCTGTGGTTTGTCAGGGCTGTGGTTTGTCAGTGGATGTGGCTGTGGTTTGTCAGTGGCTGTGGTTTGTCAGGGCTGTGGTTTGTCAGTGGCTGTGGTTTGTCAGGGCTGTGGTTTGTGGCTGTGGTTTGTCAGGGCTGTGGTTTGTCAGGGCTGTGGTTTGTCAGGACTGTGGTTTGTCAGTGGCTGTGGTTTGTCAGGGCTGTGGTTTGTCAGGGCTGTGGTTTGTCAGTACTGTGGTTTGTGGCTGTGGTTTGTCAGGGCTGTGGTTTGTCAGGGCTGTGGTTTGTGGCTGTGGTTTGTCAGGGCTGTGGTTTGTCAGGGCTGTGGTTTGTCAGGGATGTGGTTTGTCAGGGCTGTGGTTTGTCAGGGATGTGGTTTGTCAGGGCTGTGGTTTGTCAGGGCTGTGGTTTGTGGCTGTGGTTTGTCAGGGCTGTGGTTTGTCAGGGCTGTGGTTTGTCAGTGGCTGTGGTTTGTGTGTTCTTACTTCCTGAAAAACACACACCTCCAGCTGCGAGAGATGTTGAATATCAATTATTAGTTTTTATCGCTAGAAAGCACCTCACTGTTAAGAATGGAAATTAGATGAGATGATTCAATTCATGTTTTATTTAACCTTGATTTAACCAGGTAAGTACATGAAGAATGTCTCCTTATTTATTCATAATGACACCCTGGTAAGAAGGAAGTGCATAGCATACACTAGTATAAGACACAAATATATAATGTAACAGTCCTGTTTGGCTCAGATGGTAAACGTGTGGTGCTGGAAACACTACTGTCATGGGTTCAATTCCAACAGGGATCACATATGCATCCACTGTACTGTAAATCACATTAGATTAAACGCTGTTCATTTTCATCTGTTCATTTTCATATATGTCTATAACTGTTTTCAATGTAGCCCCCTGGTCGTTCCGCTCCAGTCCAGTTCCATTATATAATAAAACCACCGCGTCACAGAAAACAATCAAAGCAGCATTCATTATCTGGCAGGAGGCAGTCGGGATCACAGCCAGGGTCAGCCATGTTGCTCCAGACCTGCTTAGGTTGAAATGAGTATGTCTGTATTCCACCAGCATAGCATGGCAAACTTCTATCACTGAGACTGAGGTGTGTCCCCCTAAATGACACCCTATTCCCTATATAGCGTACTACTTTTAACCAGGGCCCTGGTCAAAAGTCTTGCACTATAAATAGGGAATAGGGTGTCATTTGGGACTAACATCTCTCCAGTCCTCTCTCCATTCTCCTGCCTTCAGCTGGAGCGGCCAGCCTCTTGGAACATTTATAGAGGTTTTGAGTGTAGGGTCGTGCAATGTATGACCTCCCTGTAGTGGAAAAGGGTGTGTGCGTCATCATTATGTATTCTTACGGAGACACCTCATCAGAGGCACTCTTCCTGTTTTATTTTTATTTTTTTATTTCACCAGGTAGGCCAGTTGAGAACAAGTTCTCATTTACAACTGCGACCTGGCCAAGATAAAGCAAAGCAGTGCGACAAAAACAACAACACGTACAGTCAATAACACAATAGAAAAATCTATGTACAGTGTGTGCAAATGAAGTAAGGAGGTAAGGCAATAAATAGGCCAATAGTGGCAAAGTAATTACGATTTAGAAAATAACACTGGAGTGATAGATGTGCAGATGAGGATGTGCAGGTAGATATACTGGTGTGCAAAAGAGCTGAAAAACAAAAACAAATATGGGATGAGGTAGGTAGTTGGTTGGATGGGCTATTTACAGATGGGCTGTGTACAGCTGCAGCGATCGGTAAGCTGTTCTGACAGCTGATGCTTAAAGTTAGTGAGGGAGATATAAGTCTCCAATTTCAGTAATTTTTGCAATTCGTTCCAGTCATTAGCAGCAGAGAACTGGAAGGAAAGGCGACCAAAGGAGGTGTTGGCTTTGGGGATGACCAGTGAAATATACCTGCTAGAGCGTGTGCTATGGGTGGGTGTTCATATGGTGACCAGTGAACTGAGATAAGGTGGAACTTTACCTAGCAAAGAATTATAGATGACCTGGAGCCAGTGGGTTTGGCGATATAATTTTGGATTGGAGATGCTTAATGTGAGTCTGGAAGGAGTGTTTACAGTCTAGCCAGACACCTAGGTTTTTATAGTTGTCCACATACTCTAAGTCAGAACCTTCCAGAGTAGTGATGCTAGTTGGGCAGGCGGGGGCAGCGATCTGTTGATTTTACTAGCATTTAAGAGCAGTTGGAGGCCACAGAAAAAGTGTTGTATGGCATTGAAGCTTGTTTGGAGGTGTCCAAAGAAGGGCCATACAGAATGTATACAGAATGGTGTCGTCTGCGTAGAAGTGGATCAAAGAATCACCGCAGCAAGAGCGACATCATTGATACAGAGAAAAGAGTCGGCCCGAGAATTGATCCCTGTGGCACCCCCATAGAGACTGTCAGAGGTCCGGACAACAGGCCCTCCGATTTGACACACTGAACTTTATCTGAGAAGTAGTTAGTGAACCAGGCGAGGCAATCATTAGAGAAACCAAGGCTGTTGAGTCTGCCGATAAGAATACGGTGATTGGCAGAGTCGAAAGCCTTGGCCAGGTCGATGAAGATGGCTGCACAGTACTGTCTTATCGATGGCGGTTATGATATTCTTTAGGACCTTGAGCGTAGCTGAGGTGCACCCGTAACCAGCTCGGAAACCAGATTGCATAGAGGAGAATGTACGGTGGGATTCGAAATGGTCGGTGATCTGTTTGTTCACTTGGCTTTCAAAGACTTTAGAAAGGCAGGGCAGGATGGATATAGGTCTACAACAGTTTGGATGATCGCGGCCGCTTTCCAATCTTTAGGAATCTCAGACGATACGAAAGAGAGGTTGAACAGACTAGTAATAGGGGTTGCAAAAATGGCGGCCGATAATTTTAGGAAGAGAGGGTCCAGATTGTCTAGCCCAGCTGATTTGTAGGGATCCAGATTTTGCAGCTCTATCAGAGCATCAGCTGTCTGGATTTGGGTGAAGGAGAAGCGTGGGGGGGGGGGGGGGGGGGGGAGTGGCTTGGGCCAGTTGCTGCGGGGGGTGCAGAGCTGTTGGCCGGTGTTGGGGTAGCCAGGTCGAAAGCATGGTCAGCCTTTGCTTTCCTAACTGTCTGTGTATATTGGTTCCTGACTTCCTTGAAAAGTTGCATATGGCGGGGACTATTCGATGCTAGTGCAGTACGCCACTGAATCAGAAATGAAAAACATTTGTATATGGTGGATAGTGCACTCTGATTCTTCTCTTGAACACAGAGAGACCACTGCTTTAGGGGAACACCCCCTGAACACAGAGAGACCACTGCTTTAGGAAAACACCTCCTGAACACAGAGAGACCAATCCTCCAGTAGAATACCTCCTGAACACAGAGAGACCAATCCTCCAGTAGAATACCTCCTGAACACAGAGAGACCAATCCTCCAGGAGAACACCTCCTGAATACATAGAGACCAATCCTCCAGGAGAACACCTCCTGAATACATAGAGACCAATCCTCCAGGAGAACACCTCCTGAATACATAGAGACCAATCCTCCAGGAGAACACCTCCTGAACACAGAGAGACCAATCCTCCAGGAGAACACCTCCTGAACATAGAGAGACCAATCCTCCAGGAGAACACCTCCTGAATACATAGAGACCAATCCTCCAGGAGAACACCTCCTGAACACAGAGAGACCAATCCTCCAGGAGAACACCTCCTGAACACAGAGAGACCAATCCTTCAGGAGAACACCTCCTAAACACAGAGAGACCACTGCTTTAGGAGAACACCTCCTGAATACAGATAGACCACTGCTTCAGGAGAACACCTCCTGAATACATAGAGACCAATCCTTCAGGAGAACACCTCCTGAATACATAGAGACCAATCCTCCAGGAGAATACCTCCTGAATACATAGAGACCAATCCTCCAGGAGAACACCTCCTGAACACAGAGAGACCACTGCTGTCAGATCAGACAAGATGGCGCTGAAGAACATGGCGAATGTTTTACATTCTCCCAACCAATTGTGCTGTTTTGTTAGCTTTTTTTGTCGTTTTGTGTAACCAATTTTTTGAAGTTATTGTGTACGTAATGTTGCTACTACCATCTCTTATGACCGAAACTTCTGGACATCAGAACAGCGATTACTCACTGCGGACTGGAATAAACTTTTTCCTTTAACGAGTCCGACGAGAAGGATATCCTGCTTTCACTGGAACAGGCCCATATCCCCGCCTTTTGCGTGAAGAAAAGACGCAGGAAAAAGGGCCGCACATCGGGCATCCTTCTGAAGATCCGTAGGGCATCCTTCTGAAGATCCGTAGGGCATCCTTCTGAAGATCCGTAGGGCATCCTTCTGAAGATCCGTAGGGCATCCTTCTGAAGATCCGTAGGGCATCCTTCTCAAGATCCGTAGGGCATCCTTCTGAAGATCCGTAGGGCATCCTTCTGAAGATCCGTAGGGCATCCTTCTGAAGATCCGTAGGGCATCCTTCTGAAGATCCGTAGGGCAGCCTTCTGAAGATCCGTAGGGCATCCTTCTGAAGATCCGTAGGGCATCCTTCTGAAGATCCGTAGGGCATCCTTCTGAAGATCCGTAGGGCATCCTTCTGAAGATCCGTAGGGCATCCTTCTGAAGATCCGTGGGGCATCCTTCTGAAGATCCGTGGGGCATCCTTCTGAAGATCCGTAGGGCATCCTTCTGAAGATCCGTAGGGCATCCTTCTGAAGATCCGTAGGGCATCCTTCTGAAGATCCGTAGGGCAGCCTTCTGAAGATCCGTAGGGCATCCTTCTGAAAATCCGTAGGGCATCCTTCTGAAGATCCGTAGGGCATCCTTCTGAAGATCCGTAGGGCATCCATCTGAAGATCCATAGGGCATCCTTCTGAAGATCCGTAGGGCATCCTTCTGAAGATCCATAGGGCATCCTTCTGAAGATCCGTAGGGCAGCCTTCTGAAGATCCATAGGCGAGTGAGTAAACTCCCACTGCCATCCGTTCTTCTTGCAAACGTGCAATCATTGGATGATAAAATTGATGACCTACGATTAAGATTATCCTACCAACGGGACATTAAAAACTGTAACATCTTATGTTTCACCGAGACGTGGCTGAACAAAGATACGGACAATATAGAGCTAGCGGGATTTTCCATGCACTGGCAGAACAGAGACGTTACCTCTGGTAAGACGAGGGGTGGGGTGTGTGTCTACTTGTCAATAACAGCTGGTGCACGATGTCTAATATTAAAGAAGCCTTGAGGTATTGCTCGCCTGAGGTAGAGGACCTTATGATAAGCTGTAGACCTCACTATCTACCAAGAGAGTTCTCATCTATATTATTCCTAGCTGTCTATTTACCACCACAGAACGAAGCTGGTACTAAGACTGCTCTCAACCAACTCTATAAGGCCCTAAGCAAAGAAGAAAATGCTCACCCAGAAGTGGCGCTCTTAGTGGACGGGGACTTTAATGCAGGCAAACTTAAACATGTTTTACCAAATTTTTTGCATCATGTCACATGTGCAACCAGAGAATAAAAAATTCCTAGACCACCTTTACTCCACACACAGAGATGCATACAAAGCTCTCCCCCGCCCTCCATTTGGCAAATCTGACCATAATTCTATCCTATGGATTCCTGCTTACAAGCAAAGACTAAAGCAGAAAGTACCAGTGAATCGCTCAATATGGAAGTGGTCAGATGATGCAGATGCTAAGCTACAGGACTGTTTTGCTAGCACAGAAGACTGGAATATGTTCTGGGATTCATCCAATGGCATTGAGGAGTACACCACTTCAGTCATCGGCTTCATCAATAAGTGCATCGACGACGTCGTCCCCATAGTGACTGTACGTACATATCCCAACCAAAAGTCATGTATTACAGGCAACATCCGCATCGAGCTAAAGGCTAGAGCTGCCGCTTTCAAGGAGCCGGAGACTAATCCGAACGCTTATAAGAAATCCCGCTATGCCCTGAGACGAACCATCAAACAAGCAAAGCGTCAATACAGCATTAAGATTGAATCCTACTACACCGGCTCTGACGCCCGTCGGATGTGGCAGGGCTTCAAAACTATTACGGACTACAAAGGGAAACCCAGTGATGTGAGCTTACCAGACAAGCTAAATGCCTTTTATGTCTCAGACATTATTTTAACAGTTTTAGAACCTTCAAAGTGTTTTCTATCCAATGCTATCAATTACATGCATATCCTAGCTTCTGGGCCTGAGTAACAGGCAGTTTACTTTGGGCACGTCAGTCAGGCGGAAATTCAGGAAACAAAACCTTATCCCAGAGAGGATTTATTAAGGGCTTGTAAGTAAGCACTTCATGATAAAGTCTACACTTGTTGTATTCGGCACATGTGATAAATAAAGTTTGATTTGATTTGATTTTAGGAGAACAATGCCTGATGACTGAAACTGATGTAAAGAGCTGCCGAACGTATTGACTTTTTTCTTGTTTTTCCCCCCTCTTAATGCATCTCATTTTCCCATAGTCTTTTGCTGAGCACCTCTCCTTCCCCATCAATGTCACGTCCTGGCCAGTATAAGGTTTATTGTTTTGTAGTTTGGTCAGGACGGGGCAGAGGGTATTTGTTTTATGTGGTTCAGGGTGGTGTGTTTTGTTAAAAGGGTGTTTGAGTTAGTAATTCCGGGTGTTGGTTTATGTTTAGGTATTTCTATGTGGAGTCTAGTGAGTGTATGTCTATGTTTGGTTAATTGGGGTTGGGACTCTCAGTTGAAGGCAGGTGTTGTCTATCTGCCTTTGATTGAGAGTCCCATATAGTAGGGTGTGTTTGTGTTTGGTATTTGTGGGTGATTGTTCTGTGTTGAGCCTATGCTAGCCAGACTGTTTGTAGTTGTTCGTTCTATTGTTTTTGTTATTTTGTACGTTCATTTTTTGAAGTTAATAAATTCTCAAAATGAGCATACACATACCTGCTGCGTTTTGGGCCTCCATAACCGACGACAACCGTGGCAATCAATCTCTCTATCCTTGATTTGTCGCTGCGTGTTGAAAGACAGTGGTCATTACTGTTGTCATGATGAGGTACAAAACAGCACTTTCCTCCTCACCTGTGAAATGTCAAATACAACTTCTTCTTTATGTAAACTCACATAGATTTTTCTGGGCAGGGCACATCAGAATCAGAATGAATCTGCTGTGTTCTAGAATCCAAACATGCTACTACTTAGTTTCTAGAATGACTCATTCTATAATGTTTTTTTGGCCATCCATTCTAAATGATATGTTTGTGTGGACAGTAGATATTGACATATAGTAACATCCAAAGCCATATATTTATATATATGGCTTTGGGTACACCGTTTGAACTTATAAGCGAATATAGAAGACATTAAAAGTCAAGTTCAGTCAAAAAACGTGATTTACCCGTGTTATATAATATACTCACTGGCCAGTTTATTAGGTACAACACCCCGTTCACAGAAATGGTTTGCTCCTACAGACAGTGAGTCACTTGGCTGTGGCTTGCTATATAAATCAGGCAGACAGGCATCGAGGCATTCAGTTACTGTTTGATTGAACGTTAGAGTTGGCAAAACAAGTGACCTAACCGACTTTGAGCTTGGCATGGTCGTCAGTGCCAGGTGCGCCGATTCCAGTATCTCAGAAATGGCTGGCCTCCTGGGCTTTTCACGCACGACAGGTTAACCAACAAATAAAAAACATCCAGTCATCGGCGGTCCTTTGGGCAAAAACAGCTCATTGATGAGAGGTTGAAGGAGAATGGAAGGAATCGTGCAAGCTAACATTCCACAAACAGGAAAACAAAAGCTAAGTACAACATTGGTGTGCAGAACAGCATCTCGGAACATTGGACATTTAACAAACGGTGGCTACATCCCAAATAGCACCTTATTCCCTAGATAGACACAGTGACAAAAGTAGTGCACTATCTCTGTCCAGTTGGGTCGGGCTGTCTGGACAGATTCTATTTCTCCCGAGGTATGACCTTAGTGACCAGGGATGATAATAGCCATTGATTGGCCAGTAATGCAGCGATTGCAAACCTTTAAGTTCCTTAACACCAGTAAAGTAATTAACTTTCCAAAATGCAACGCTCGACAAAACTACGCAATTATCTACCTTTCTGTCTGACAAGTACTGTGAGCCATACCACAGGTGATGCACACGCGCACGAGCGCTAACACACACGCACACACACCTTTTCCCTGTTGGGATGTTAACATCAGATCCTGCTTACTGTGTACGGCCTAACATTACATCATCAAGCCGCATCACATATTCACTGTGTATATTCTCATTACCAAGTCAGTGTCTGTCCTGAGATTGGAAAGTTGGGGGTTCGATCCCTGGTCGAGACATACCAAATACTCAAAAAAATAGACCTGATGCCTCTCTCACTCAACATTAAGGAGATGGATTTGGGGTAAGGGCGTGTATTTCTACGGTACATCAAGCTGCACAATGCTAAAAAAAAACAGGAGATGAAAATCTGGGCAGTTCTGGCTCCGACAAGGCTTACTTACTTATTCCCAGTACACCACTTTCTAGAATAAGATTTGCTACCCATCTTGTAAAAGTACAATGAATGTCACCCTCACTCACAGCTTATGCCCAACCAAGAATAATAGGCATGACATAGATTCAACAAACACGACACAAGATGAGTGTATATGTATTGTTTTCTATGTCTGCAGTGGCACTAGTGTCGGTACACTGTGACCTAAAAGGGATATATTTAAAGTTAATATAAACTCTACAACCCTATAAAAGAACAGCTTAGATGAAATCGTACAGCGAGAGGCCTGTGTTAGCCTCTGGCCTGGATTCATATAGTACTTGAAATCATTTGGAATACTTTAGCTGTGCTTGACTCACCTTGCCTATTGCAACGGAACCAATAGAAAACCAATCAAAATTTAAACCCCGCCCATCTGGCATGCCAGGCAAGTACAAGCTCAAAGTATTTAAATGATTTTTAAATACTTTTTGAACCCGGGTCTGGTTGGCCCTTCTAGAGCCGATGTGATTATAGGGATTTAGCTAACCTTCTCTCTCTCCCTCCCCCTCCCTCACCCGTCTTACCCTCACTCACCCTCCCTTCGCCCTCACTCACCCCTCTTCCTCCCTCACCCGTCTTACCCTCACTCACCCTCCCTTCACCCTCATTCCCCCCTCTTCCTCCCTCATCCGTCTTACCCTCACTCACCCTCCCTTCGCCCTCACTCACCCCTCCCCTCCATGCCCGTTCCTCTGACCCCCTTCTGCCTCTAGGGAGCAGGGAGGACTTACAACAGGTCCTTGTTCTCTCTCTCCATAGCTGCAGACAGAAACAGACTGGCTCAAACACAACTCTGCTGTACACTTTCTGAACATACAACTCTGCTGTACACAGGGAGCTGCTTTCACATGGACACAAAAGCATTAGAGACTTCTTAGAAAATATAATTAGTTTGTATTTACATTTTTTGGACTTTTGTTTATTTGTTTGTTTTTGTGTGTAGGTGTTCTAGGATCTGGGATAAACATGCCGATTAGGACAGTGATTACGCATGCTAAGAAGCATCCAGGGGTAAGTTGATTTGACCCTTTTGAATCTGGTTCAATCTGTGACACGTTCATAATCAGGGGTGGAAATGGGGGGGGGACTCGATACTCCCCGGCGAGGGAAATCATTTTGACCTGACGCTTTGAATTAGAGGAATTTATATTGGTAGGTTCCATGTCCATCCCTGGTTTCAATGTTCAGGTTCTTGACTACGTGTTTTCACTGTGAGCCCTGTGTCAATGTTCAGGTTCTTGACTACGTGTTTTCACTGTGAGCCCTGTGTTTACAAGAAGAATAAACAAAGAAGGCTCTGAGTTAGCATTACCCTTGTATTGTGCATTGTGCATTTTATACTGCTCTTTCATTAAATAGAAATACCATGAAACAAGTCTGATATCCAACTGAACTTGTCTGAAATCACAGCCCATAAATATTGGAAAAAGGAACAAAGTAATCCAGACATTGTTAATGGTTTCATAATCATAGAGAATGTCAACGTAGGGCAGAATCTCTCTCTCTTTCTCTCAAAGTAACTACTTTTCTTACTGTAATTTTATACCTACTTGTGTAAAATGTCATTAAAGTAACAGTACTTCTACTCGAGTAGGATGTTTCAGTGAGTGAAAAAGGGAGTTTGTGAGTGAGAGACTGAGTGAGGGAGGGAAAGAGGGAGTGAGTGTGAATGGGTGAGGGAGTGTCAGCCGGTCCCATGGACAAGTAACAGAGGGGTAAAAAAAATTAGGGATTGAAGTCTGGCAACTTTATCGTTTATGCACTTAATTTTGTATTGCATTTTTTATTCATCAATACATTTAAAATGCTTTGAATATTTTATTTCTTTAAATAAAGATATATTTTTTTACTAATCCACTCATAAAATAAATGAGCATAGTTCCTACTGTACATATCTTCCTTTTGAAATGTAATGCAGGGAAAAGATCATGTGTAAAATTGTTCAGATTACTTTGATTTTAAAAGTAACTCATTTAGTTTTACTCTGAGTACTTTTTAAATGAGCTACTTTTAACTTTTACTTGAGTAGTTTTTTTTCTCCACTATTACCTATATTTCAGTACTCCCCCCCGCTGAGTCTCATTATGTGAAGTAGATTATTCCATTAATGCCCAATGACTGATCATTATGCATTTGCAGCCTAGGCATGGGTTTGCACATACCAGTGTGTCACCTGAATGCTTTTAATACATTTCATAACATATTATTAAATACTTGTAGCTTATAGTTGGTTTGTATACAAAGATAAAACAAACTACTTCAAGTAAGATTTTCAATTAAAAGGGTCAGAGCAGTACATATATTCACCAAATATATATATATATATATATATATATATATATATTCACCAAACCCCAACGATGGTGCTTTATTTTTAGTGTCACTACAGAACTGCCGATGACCCAAATTCTTAGATCGACGGGTTTGACTTGGCAGTCCACCAACAGATGGATAAGTGCAACAGCAATATAGAACCAAGCCCACAGAATAAGCGTGCTCTGTCTCTAGTTGCCTATTGGTCAAAGAGAGAGAGCAGACAATTCCCTGGCCCTGTTTGAAAAGCTTAGAAATGAATCCTTCCTTGTTCCTGGAGGCGGCGACATGTCCAGAACATTTTGAATTCGGTGGCCAAGGTGGTGCACAGACCCAGTTTAGAGGGGCCATGACATTTTTAACCTTAATCGATGCAAGGTGGATTCTTTCAATATAATTATGATGGTTCAACGCATTCAATGCTTGTATTAGCATACTTCAGTAAATTCACTTAAAAGTGCCATCCAGAGTGTGAATTATTCCATAACATTCTTAACGGTCTCTTTTTTAAATTTTTATGGGCCCTCCTATGGATTAAATGTTTTTATCGGCTTCATAGTAAAAATGATTTAAATGTTTAAAAATAAATAAATAAGTATAATATGATTTCTCATTCGTGTTCATCCATGTTTCACAATTGTCCTTCAATTTGTAAAAGGCTGAATCTATTTGACCAGAGCAAGCATCCGAGAGTGAGGCGAACAGCGCCCATCTGTTGCTGTCCGGCCCAAAATAATATGACGTCATACTCTTTTTGACCAGACAGCATCAGATACATAGGCTACGCATACAAAGTCAGAGGGGTGCTGTTTCGCTTGTTCGCATGCTTTCTCCGGTGAGAGATTGGTGAGTCCTGCTGTCGGTGCATCTTGGTCAAAATTATCAATATATTCAAAGAAGACCTATCAGATCTCAGAATTTCTGGGAGGGGGAGGGGGGGGGCAGTGGGGTGGCCAATCAGATTTCAGGATGGGCCGTGGGCCACTCCCCTGGATACGCCACTGCCTGGAGGTACAGATCTATAGATAAGTGAATCCTTTTATTTTCACCATACTAACCAATTCAGATCTGTGATTACTTCAAGGAAGGTAGAAAGAAAGGATGCATTTCTGAAGTATTCAAACAGGGCCACAAACCCACTACTATTCCCCTATCTGTCTGCACAAAAAAAGGTGCAATCTAGAACCTAAAAGGGTTATTTGGTTGTCCCCATAAGAAAACCCTTTGAAGAACCCTTTTTGGTTCCAGGAAAAACCCTTTTGGATTCCGCTAGAACGTTTTTAGGTTCCGTGTAGAACCCTTTCCACAGAAGGTTCTTAATAGAAACCAAAAGGGTTGTACCTGTAACATAAAAAGGTTTTGCCTATGGAACCTTTCTTTCTAACAGCGTGTCCGTCTTCCGCCCAGAAAACTTGCTCGCCTAGACTTAATATAGAGGCTGGATCACATTTAAATAGTGCACTCGTTCTGGTCAACTAGTCCCCTAGTCTATCAAAAGGGCTTAGAGTCAGATTTACCTCAGCAATGTTTAAAAAATAATAATAATTGAACCTTTATTTATCTAGGCAAGTCAGTTAAGAACAAATTCCTATTTACAATGACGGCCTACCCCGGCCAAACTCGGACGACGCTCAGCCAATTGTGCGCCGCCCTATGGGACTCCCAATCACGGCCGGATGTGATTCAGCCTGGATTCAAACCAGGGACTGTAGTGTCGCCTCTTGCACTGAGATGCAGTGCCTTATACCGCTGTGCCACTCGGGAGCCCCAAAATTGTTGACTGAATAGTCACCTGATATTGCCACTTACTGACCTGAGAAAGCAATGCATTCACCAGTTTATTATTAGGCTATCATGATCAATTTATTAGTTTTGAAGCCTATTGACCATTAATTTATTCACAGAAAAACAACACAACTCATAACAAAGTCTAGCTAATGGAAGCTGATACATAAATAATAGCAAATGGAATGGAAAAACCCAGAGGCCTAAAAACATGTATAAATAGGCCCACACGTTTATTGATCATCCAATTGATTACTTAATGGGTGGGTTATACTGTAGGGAAGGGGTTCCCAAACCTTTTTCACTCAGGCCCCCCTTCCAGCATTGGGGAACATCCCACACTTGGTGCTGCCACAAGGAGCCTGTCATGTTATGTTTTTACAGCAGAGGGAAGAAATACAAACCTGGACATCTAATTAAAATAACTAGATCATACTCTCTCTCACCCCTGCTTTAATACTTTAAATTGATGTTTTCAACATCCAATCTATTCTTAACGTCGTCACCCTGCTGGTCCTGGAAGTCTGCAGAGTCTTATCCTGTCACTCAGACTGACAAGCAGCCAGGCAGGGAGCGGAGAGAATCTGTGTGTGTGGGTGCGAGAAAGAGGTTGGCACAGCACAGGGAACCATGCAGTGAGCGAGCTAGTGAGGGATCAATTTCTCTCTTACCATGCCAGTGTCCTTGCCGGCTCAACCCAGCCTGACAGCCTCAGCCCCTCACACGGCCATCTGACTCATTCATATGGAGGAGGACAGAGACTGGAGAGGAATAACAACCACAGAAAGTGTGTGTGTGTGTGTGTGTGTGTGTGTGTGTGTGTGTATATACCATATTTCCACCTCAGTATACACACACACACACACACACACACACTACAGTTCAAACGTTTGGGGTCACTTAGAAATGTCCTTGTTTTTGAAAGAAAAGCACATTTTTTGTCCATTAAAATAACATCAAATTGATCAGAAATGGAGTGTAGACATTGTTAATGTTGTAAATGACTATTGTAGCTAGAAACGGCAGATTTTTGGCCATTTTGAGCCTGTAATCAAACCCATAAATGCTGATGCTCCAGATACTCAACTAGTTTAAAGAAGGCCAGTTTTATTACTTCTTTAATCAGAACAACACTTTTCAGCTGCGCTAACATAATTACAAAAGGGTTTTCTAATGATCAATTAGCCTTTTAAAATGATAAACTTGGATTAGCTAACACAACGTGCCATTGGAACACAGGAGTGATGGTTGTTCATGGTGGGCCTCTGTACACCTATGTAGATATTCCATAAAAACAATCTGCCTTTTCCAGCTACAATAGTCATTTACAACATTACAACTTTATTTCTGATCAATTTTATTTTATTTTAATGGACCCCCCAAAAAATGCTTTTCTTTCAAAAACAGTGACCCCAAAACCTTTTAACGTTAGTGTATATGTGTGTGACAGGCAGCTCAATAATACACACATACACACACGTTCACATGCATTAGTACACATATGGCTTTAACACCAATGTATGCTTCCTTCCTCTCCCTCCTTCTTGTTTTTCCCCTCAGCTCATCCCTCAGTTCTTCTTCTTGTTAGTGGGCATGACTGGGGCTTCCTGCTATCTGATCCGTCTGGCCAAGGGACCCCATGTCAGGTAGGACCTACACTACTGCCTTCACAGTGTTTAGTTGTCATTTTCTGTCTGGATTTTATCAGTCTGTAACGACTAAAATGTTACCTGTGAATTGACACTTGTTTTGTTTTTTGCGTGAATGAGAAAGTAAACTAAAATCATCATTAGGTTCAACACTGTGGTAATTCCTATTTTGGTACACTCTCTGGACACTGCACCTTTGTTATGTTAAACTTTGTCATTAATTGGACACATGATAGAGAGCAGAGATGTTCTCATTCTCTAGACTTTAGAGAGGGCCTTTGTTTGAGTTTGACTGTGTAGAACTGGGACAACCAGACTTTGTTACTGAATAAATAGAGGAAGTCTGCCAATAACTGTCCGGTCTTAACCCATAGAGAATTATAGAGGCCTCTAGTTCCCAAAAAAGCAGCATTGGGGAGTAACAGATTACATGCAATCTGTTACATTTAAGGGATTACAAAAAACGATAACTGTAATCCATTATTTTGTAATCAGATTTCAGATACTTTTGAAAAACTAGATGATTACTTCGAGGATTACTTTTGAAATCAGAAAGGTTTGCGTGAGAAAAAATAAATAGAAACGACATTTCTCTGTTTTCTCAATGACATTCAAATCAACATTAAAAAAAGGCGCAAGTTCAAGTTTGTTCCACCTGAACGAGTCTGACCACAAGTCAGAGACCACTATGATGACACACCAAATGTGTTTGATGGATCGGCGGGAAAAGAGCAGGAATAGGCTTTTGTAGGCTACAGTCCAAGCTATGTCTTCCAATGCTGAGACTGCTGTCGGCATCCAAAGATTATCCAACTTGAATAAACGCTTGGAGGTAAGGATGACAGCAGTGGTGTAGTCTACGGTGATACGGATATCACTTACTATTGATATCTACATAGCGCATTGATGTGAATCACACTGCTGCTCTCTCATTTAGTTATTTATGCCTTACGGATTATGGTTGTTGTGTTCACAAATGTAAATGTGTGTTTGAACCCAATAATAATTGAGTTCAAGAAGTTTAAGGTGCCTGTCAATCATTGTTTTTCAAAGCAGTGGACAGCCAGTGAAAAATGTGCTCTTGCAACAGCTGCATAGTGCAGATCCCAGCCTATGGAATAAAAGTGGGGCTTTTATTGCTCAATCTAATAGAAGCTGATAAAATAAATACATCCATAGGCCAAATGGATACATGTTCAAACTTTCGATAGACTTAAAGGGGCAATCTGTAGTTGCTACATCCATTTTTGGACTTAGAAAATGTGTGCACACACACACACATACACATACACACACTGATTATTGAAGAATATAATTTATAAATGCCTCATGAGTTTAGTTCAACTGTCACACTCCATGAGAACCCAAAATATAAACTTGTTTTACTCCAATGTTTGTAAACTTTGTAAATGCAAACAGACACTGTACAGCCTCATAACATGGTTATAGCTATACTTTTGATATCATGGATGGTCAGTCTTTGCATCCATAGCTCTGTCTATTAATCTGAGAGTGGTTACATTTCTCCAGGCCCATCCCTCAGCTTTTTACCAAAACAGAGGCAGGGCGATCGTTTTGTTATCGTGTCATCTGTGGATTTTCCCTTTAAAAAGCTGCATATTATCAAGATATCAAAGTGTCACCAACAAAAAGGGAAACAATCGGCCTATAGCAAATGCAGCATATGGCATTCATTTTTCACATGTAAATAGCACTTTCAGTAGTACTCAAAGTATGCCATTCCATGAGCGCAGCATTTATTTTTCAACTTGAATCAATGAGCCCAAATCAGTCCTCCATGACAACAAAATCATAAACAGAGTAGGGCTGGCTAATAAGTCCTTAGTTTTGGGGTCATGCTCAGGTAAAACAATTTGCCTAATCTATACTTCCATATTTCAAAGTTATATTATTGAAGATAGAGGGGTATAAAATGACTGGAATTCTAATAGTCTTTGGTTTTTAATATAAAGATACAATTTAATCGTATTATTATATGTAATAGAAAGCGATGGGCTAGAAGAAGCCTACATAGCCAACCCATTAAGTAAAATTTAACATCCATATATGGCCAGCTATGTAAACTTTATTTTTATATATATATATTTTTATTTATTTATTTTATTTCACCTTTATTTAACCAGGTGGGCCAGTTGAGAACAAGTTCTCATTTACAACTGCGACCTGGTCAAGATGAAGCAAAGCAGTGCGACAAAAACAACAACACAGAGTTACACAAACAAACGTACAATCAATAACACAAAAGAAAAGAAAAATCTATGTACAGTGTGTGCAAATGTAGAAGAGTAGGGAGGTCGGCAATAAGTAAGCCCTAGAGGCAAAAATAATTACAATTTAGCATTAATACTGGAGTGATAGATGTGCAGAGGATGTTTACTTAGAGATACTTGGCTGCAAAAGAGCAAGAGTGTAAGTAATAATATGGGGATGAAGTAGTTGGGTGTGCTATTTACAGATGGGCTGCGTACAGGTACAGTGATTGGTAAGCTGCTCTGACAGCTGATGCTAAAAGTTAGAGAGGGAGATATAAGACTCCAGCTTCAGACATTTCTGCAATTCGTTCCAGTCATTGGCAGCAGAGAACTGGAAGGAAAGGCGGCCAAAGCAAGTGTTGGCTTTGGGGATGACCATTGCAGTATACCAACTGGAGCAGGTGCTACGGGTGGGTGTTGCTATGGTGATCAGTGAGCTGAGATAAGGCGGGGCTTTACCTAGCAAAGACTTAATGATGATCTGGAGCCAGTGGGTTTGGCGACGGATATGTAGTGAGTGCCAGCCAATGAGAGCATACAGGTCGCAGTGGTGGGTAGTATATGAGGCTTTGGTGATAAAACGGATGGCACTGTGATAGACTACATCCAGTTTGCTGAGTAGAATGTTGGGAGCTATTTTGTAAATGGCATCGCCGAAGTCAAGGATCGGTAGGATAGTCAGTTTTACGAGGGTAAGTTTGGAGGCATGAGTGAAGGAGGCTTTGTTGTGAAATAGGAACCCGATTCTAGATTTAATTTTGGATTGGAGATGCTTAATGTGAGTCTGGAAGGAGAGTTTACAGTCTAACCAGACACCTAGGTATTTGTAGTTGTCCACATATTCTAGGTCAGAACCGTCCAGATTAGTAATGCTAGTCGGGCGGGAGGGCGCGGGAAGCATGCACTTAGTGTTACTAGCATTTAAAAGCAGTTGGAGGCCACGGAAGGAGTGTTGTATGGCGTTGAAGCTTATTTGGAGGTTTGTTAGCACAGTGTCCAAAGAAGGGCCATATGTATACAGAATGGTGTCGTCTGCGTAGAGGTGAATCAGAGAATCACTAGCAGCAAGAGCGACATCATTGATATATACAGAGAAAAGAGTCGGCCCGAGGATTGAACCCTGTGGCACCCCCATAGAGACTGCCAGAGGTCCGGACAACAGGCCCTCCGATTTGACACACTGAACTCTATCTGAGAAGTAGTTGGTGAACCAGGTGAGGCAGTCACTTGAGAAACCTGTCTGCCAATAAGAATGGGGTGATTGACAGAGTCGAAAGCCTTGGCCAGGTCGATGAAGACAGCTGCACAGTACTGTCTTTTATCGATGGCGGTTATGATATCCTTTAGGACCTTGAGCGTAGCTGAGGTGCACCCATGACCAGCTCGGAAACCAGATTGCATAGAGGAGAAGGTACGGTGGGATTCGAAATGGTTGGTGATCTGTTTATTAACTTGGCGTTCGAGGATTTTAGAAAGGCAGGGCAGGATGGATATAGGTCTATAACAGTTTGGGTCTAGAATGTCTCCCCCTTTGAAGAGGGGATGACCACAGCAGCTTTCCAATCTTTGGGAATCTCAGACGATACGAAAGAGAGGTTGAACAGGCTAGTAATAGGGGTTGCAACAAACAATATCTGGACTTGGATGAAGGAGAAGTGGGGGGGGGTTGGGCAAGTTGCTGCAGGGGGTGCTGAGATGTTGGCCGGAGTAGGGGTAACCAGCCGTGGAAAAATGCTTATTGAAATGATCGATTATCGTATATTTATCGGTGGTGACAGTGTTCCCTATCCTCAGTGCAGTTGGCAGCTGGGAGGAGGTGCTCTTATTCTCCATGGGCTTTACAGTGTCCCAACACTTTTTGGAATTGTGCAACAGGAAGCAAATTTCTGTTTGAAAAACCTGGCCTTAGCTTTCCTAACTGACTGAGTATATTTTTTCCTGACTTCCCTGAAAAGTTGCATATCGGGGGGCTATTCAATGCTAATGCAGAACGCCACAGGATGTTTTTGTGCTGGTCAAGGGCAGTCAAGTCTGGGGTGAACCAAGGGCTATATCTGTTCTTAGTTCTACATTTTTTGAATGGGGCATGCTTATTTAAGATGGAGAGGAAAGCACTTTTGAAGAGCAACCAGGCATCCTCTACTGACGGGATGAGGTCAATATCCTTCCAGGATACCCGAGCCAGGTCGATTAGAAAGGCCTGCTCGCTGAAGTGTTTTAGGGAGTGTTTGACAGTGATGAGGGGTGGTCGTTTGACCACGGACCCAGTAAGCACGCAGGCAATGAGGCAGTGATCGCTGAGATCCTGGTTGAAGACAGCAGAGGTGTATTTAGAGGGCAGGTTGGTCAGGATGATATCTAAGAGGGTGCCCATGGTTACGGATTTAGGGTTGTACCTGGTAGGTTCCTTGATGATTTGTATGAGATTGAGGGGATCTAGCTTAGATTGTAGGATGGCTGGGGGTGTTAAGCATGTCCCTTTAACATTAACATTGATTTATCCTGCAATATATGTTGTTCAATTGGTAACAAACATTTTTTGTCTTCTTCTAATGCCTCTTAAAGCAAAAGTAATCTAAAAGTAACGGAATGTAAATCAGATTACGTTACTGAGTTTGGGTAATCCAAAAGTTATATTACAATTCATTGATTACAAGGAACTAGTAACTCTAACGGATTACATTTAGAAAGTATCCTACCCAACCCTGGCCAAAAGGCAGTATTAGCATGGGCAGCACAATTGTATGTTTGTTTATTCCATGTGTAACTCTGTGTTGTTGTATGTGTCGAACTGCTTTGCTTTATCTTGGCCAGGTCGCAGTTGCAAATGAGAACTTGTTCTCAACTAGCCTACCTGGTTAAATAAAGGTGAGAAAGAAACAAAAAAAAGAATTGAGGACTTACACCATTTTGATTTAGTCAACTAGCTGGGACTTCCAATTTCATTGGCTGATCCCTCCTGGTGACCCTGTTGGAGTCCTGTCAAACCGGGTCATCAGGAGGGATTAGCCAATCGTGAAGAAGGAAAAGTACTTCTTCAAAATGGAGATCGCTTCAAAAGGCGCTAACCCATGCTTTCACGGCGCTATAAAATGGCACAGCTATAAAGACGAGTCCTCTAACGATCTCTATTATCTTAACCTGAACTCATAATCATATTTCTCTCTCTCTCCCCCCACCTGGCCTATCCTCCTTTCTTCTTCCAGCTGGAACAGAAAGAACAATCCTGAGCCTTGGAACACATACGGTCCAAACTATCAGTACAAGGTGAATATATCCCCTCCTCTACTCCTCTCAGAACAAGGTGAATATCCTCCCCTCCTCTCAGTACAAGGTGAATATATCCCCTCCTCTACTCCTCTCAGTACAAGGTGAATATCCTCCCCTCCTCTCAGTACAAGGTGAATATATCCCCTCCTCTACTCCTCTCAGTACAAGGTGAATATCCTCCCCTCCGCTCAGTACAAGGTGAATATATCCCCTCCTCTACTCCTCTCAGTACAAGGTGAATATCCTCCCCTCCTCTCAGAACAAGGTGAATATATCCCCTCCTCTACTCCTCTCAGTACAAGGTGAATATCCTCCCCTCCTCTCAGTCCAAGGTGAATATTCTCCCCTCCTCTCAGTACAAGGTGAATATCCTCCCCTCCTCTCAGTACAAGGTGAATATTCTCCCCTCCTCTCAGTACAAGGTGAATAACCTCCCCTCATCTCAGAACAAGGTGAATATCCTCCCCTCCTCTAAGTACAAAAGTAAATATCCTCCCCTCCTCTCAGTCCAAGGTGAATATCCTCCCCTCCTCTCAGTCCAAGGTGAATATCCTCCCCTCCTCTCAGTACAAAAGTGAATAACCTCCCCTCCTCTCAGAACAAGGTGAATATCCTCCCCTCCTCTCAGTACAAAAGTGAATATCCTCCCCTCCTCTCAATACAAGGTGAATATCCTCCCCTCTCAATACAAGGTGAATATCCTCCCCTCCTCTCAGTACAAGGTGAATATCCTCCCCTCCTCTCAGTACAAGGTGAATATCCTCCCCTCCTCTCAGTACAAGGTGAATATCCTCCCCTCCTCTCAGTACAAGGTGAATATCCTCCCCTCCTCTCAGTACAAGGTGAATATCCTCCCCTCCTCTCAATACAAGGTGAATATCCTCCCCTCCTCTCAATACAAGGTGAATATCCTCCCCTCCTCTCAATACAAGGTGAATATCCTCCCCTCCTCTCAGTACAAGGTGGATATCCTCCCCTCCTCTCAGTACAAGGTGAATATCCTCCCCTCCTCTCAGTACAAGGTGAATATCCTCCCCTCCTCTCAGTACAAGGTGAATATCCTCCCCTCCTCTCAGTACAAGGTGAATATCCTCCCTCTCAGTCCAAGGTGAATATCCTCCCCTCCTCTCAGTCCAAGGTGAATATTCTCCCCTCCTCTCAGTACAAAGGTGAATATCCTCCCCTCCTCTCAGTACAAGGTGAATATCCTCCCCTCTCAATACAAGGTGAATATCCTCCCCTCTCAATACAAGGTGAATATCCTCCCCTCCTCTCAGTCCAAGGTGAATATCCTCCCCTCCTCTCAATACAAGGTGAATGTCCTCCCCTCCTCTCAGTACAAGGTGAATATCCTCCCCTCTCAATACAAGGTGAATATCCTCCCCTCTCAATACAAGGTGAATATCCTCCCCTCCTCTCAGTACAAGGTGAATATCCTTCCCTATTCACACCCACAGAATCACTACACTTCAAGACTGTGTCCCAAAAGGCACCCTATTCCCGACATAGTGCACCTTAAAAAAAATAGTTCACTGCTGGTCAAAGGTCGTGCACTATATAGGGAATAGGGTGCCATTCGGGTCACAGTCCTAGGCTGTGGCACTCCACCACTGAACTCATTACGTTCACTACCTACATGGCCAAACCAAGCCAGAGTGACACGGCCAAACCAATCCAGCCTGACACGGCCAGGCCAATCCAGGCTGACACGGCCAGGCCAATCCAGGCTGACACGGCCAGGCCAATCCAGGCTGACACGGCCAAACCAATCCAGCCTGACACGGCCAGGCCAATCCAGCCTGACACGGCCAAACCAATCCAGAGTGACACGGCCAGGCCAATCCAGCCTGACACGGCCAAACCAATCCAGCCTGACACGGCCAGGCCAATCCAGGCTGACACGGCCAGGCCAATCCAGCCTGACACGGCCAGGCCAATCCAGCCTGACACGGCCAGGCCAATCCAGGCTGACACGGCCAGGCCAATCCAGGCTGACATGGCAACATCTTTCCATTTGTCCTCATAAAGCGGTTTTGAAGGCTCTCTATTCTCTAACTTACTGTACTCTCATAACAAATTGAAGCATTTATATTCTCTAACACAATAGACTTTGTGGTGCTATTTTCCTGAATCCACGTACGCATACTTTAACCAAGGAGCATCACCTCAGACAGCTAATGATCATATTAAACAAGAGAAACACAAAATGAATAAATCCCCACAGGAGGGTCTGACTGGCTGGGTGTTATTCCAACAGAAACTGTGTGTGGGTTTTTCAAGGCTGTAGTTAAAGTGTGTGTGTGTGTGTTTCATGGACAGTGCTGTGTGTGTGTGTGTGTGTGTGTGTGTGTGTGTGTGTGTGGCAGCCGTAGTGAACGTCATGCTGGATGAAAGGTCATAACACTCACCATGTTTAATTCTCTACAATAGGCAAAGGTCTCACATCAACATTCCACTGTATTCCCCAACAATAATAGGAATGAGGAGAGGATGAGGGGAGGAGAGGTGGAGGAAGGGGGGAGGAAGAGGGGGGAGGGAGGAGGAGGAGGAAGGGTGGAGATGAGGGGCTGACAGCTGACCAATCAAGGAAAATATGGAGACAGAAAATAATCAGTGGTGACGCAAAACCTTGTAATACGTCTCTGTGTAGTCCTGCACAGCACTGTCCATGAAACACACACACACACACACACACACACACAGCACTGTCCATGAAACACACACACACACACACACACACAGCACTGTCCATGACACACACACACACACACACAGCACTGTCCATGAAACACACACACACACACACACACACACACACAGCACTGTCCATGAAACACACACACACACACACACACACACACACAGCACTGTCCATGAAACACACACACACACACATACACACACACACAGCACTGTCCATGAAAAACACACACACACACACACACAGCACTGTCCATGAAACAAACACACACACACACACACACACACACACACACAGCACTGTCCATGAAACACACACACACACACACACACACACCACTGTCCATGACATATGCAAAGAGCAGTCCTGAGTGGCTCTACGAGACAGAGTCTGTTGGAAAATAAATAGTCTCCCAACAGAGGACAATGCTAACACACACACACACACACACACAGTCTGCATGTGCTTTCCTAAAGACAGGCTGATTAATTTAATTTAAGCGACACGTATTTAAATGTTCTCTCTCTCCTTCCGCAGTTGGTGGCCGTCAACACAGACTACAAGGCTCTAAAGAAGGAGGGCCCTGACTTCTAAAGGTCCTTCAGGCAACTCCAGGGGCACCACGTTTGGCAGGACCTCCTGTCATCCTAGTGGCAGGGTGGTGGCAGCCTGAGCCTCGCTCCGTCGGGTTCTCGGTCTGTCTCCTCCGCTGCCTCGTAACCATGCACACTACAACACTATAGTGATATAACTTTCATTTTCTTGCACAACCCGGAAGTCATGTATCCGTCTCCAAACAGCCCCGTTATATAAGTCTCCTCTTCACACACTACAACACAATGCACAACCCTCAAGTGATGGACCAGCCTCTTTCAACACACAACACTACTGTTGTATACATCTCTGTACATGCAATGTCACCTTCTCTGTAAATGTACAACCCTCTCCAACCCTAAAGTGATGGAAGCTTGAAAACAAAATGCATTAAAGATAAATGGAAGCAGTGTTATTGGTTGATTTCAGGTATTGTCAGACAGCTGTTCTATTTCTCCTTCACTATCTAGTTAAATATACCAGACAGCTGTTCTATTACTCCTTCACTATGTAGTTAAATATACCAACAGCTGTTCTCTCTCCTTCACTATGTAGTTAAATATACCAGACAGCTGTTCTATTACTCCTTCACTATCTAGTTAAATATACCAGACAGCTGTTCTATTACTCCTTCACTATCTAGTTAAATATACCAGACAGCTGTTCTATTACTCCTTCACTATCTAGTTAAATATACCAGACAGCTGTTCTATTACTCCTTCACTATGTAGTTAAATATACCAACAGCTGTTCTCTCTCCTTCACTATCTAGTTAAATATACCAGACAGCTGTTCTATTACTCCTTCACTATCTAGTTAAATATACCAGACAGCTGTTCTATTACTCCTTCACTATGTAGTTAAATATACCAACAGCTGTTCTCTCTCCTTCACTATCTAGTTAAATATACCAGACAGCTGTTCTATTACTCCTTCACTATGTAGTTAAATATACCAACAGCTGTTCTCTCTCCTTCACTATGTAGTTAAATATACCAGACAGCTGTTCTATTACTCCTTCACTATGTAGTTAAATATACCAGACAGCTGTTCTATTACTCCTTCACTATCTAGTTAAATATACCAGACAGCTGTTCTATTACTCCTTCACTATCTAGTTAAATATACCAGACAGCTGTTCTATTACTCCTTCACTATGTAGTTAAATATACCAGACAGCTGTTCTATATCTCCTTCACTATCTAGTTAAATATACCAGACAGCTGTTCTATTACTCCTTCACTATCTAGTTAAATATACCAGACAGCTGTTCTATTACTCCTTCACTATCTAGTTAAATATACCAGACAGCTGTTCTCTCTCCTTCACTATGTAGTTAAATTGAAAGAGTGCGTCCCTGCTTTTGTAAATAATACAACACATACGCACGCAATCATAGGTCAATCTACGCCCCAAATTCACTGTAATTGTTTCTATGGCAAGTCATTCAGTCCTCATGATAGAATATAATACAGTCCATTCCAGCTCCTCAGAGTTTATAACAGAAAAAGCCCAGTAGAGTAGACCAGGCTCAGGAGAGGAAACATGGCAGGGGGTCCTGGATAAAATATTGCCCACTTTATAGTGTGGTGTACTGCTGTAGCCCCTCCTGTGTGGGGCACGGTGTGTGTGAGACAGTGATAATGACCTGGTGTGAAGTCTCAGCCTGTCTGATTACCTGTCAGAGTGTTGCACATCCCAGATCTAATTCCAAAAGCCAACGTTTAGGGAAAAGGCCGGAATAGCATGTTTAGGGATATGTTTATCTTTCCTCGGTTCCATTGGCTAGCATGATTGAGGCAACCGTTCACATTTGGACACACATTTTTCAATCTGTACAAGTCTCCTCTCGGTTTACCTTTTTCAAACGTGTGATATCAACAACAGTCCTGAATGCCATGCTCTCCTGCTCTGGGCAGCCAGACAGAAACAGGATATAAATATGGGATAGTCCTATTTTTAGATAAAGATTCATTTTAATGTGAGAGACAAGTAGTTAATAGGTAACAAACAGTGTTGTTGGTTAGTACGAAGTGAGGGAGAGCAAAGAGGTGAGAAGAGGCCAAGGAAAGGGGGGAGGGAAGAAAGGAGGAGGCAAGAAGATGCCAGGAAAAGGGGGGAGGGGAAGGAATGGGAGACAGGACAGGACAGGAAGAGAGAGGATATGCCCAGGGCAGGTGTATATACACGTATCTAGCAGAGGTAAGAGTCTCCTTTTCATAACACATTATATAATTTATACTATCAAGCAGATGCTTTCACCTCCCTACTGCTCAGGTGGTGGAAGTTAGTTAGTGGGCATTACTCACTATAACTGGACTGATCAGACGACACACAAAACCCAGAATTCTCCCTGGTAAGGCTCTAATTAAGCAGTTATGACTAAGGCCCCGTTTCTCCTGGTACTGTAGCCTACTGCTCTGAATGGATACTGGACTCCACTGTAGTCACAATGTGGTTGAATTATTCTGTTCAAACTTGCAGATATATATCTGCATGATAGTTCTCCTGAATATTGCTCCCTAAAAGTTCCACAAGCATGTTGGAGTCACTGGATGGATGGTAATGGATGAATGAGAAAAACAGGAAAAAGATTTCTGCTGCCATGGCACTTCTACTGTCATACCGTATCCCTTGACATGGGTGGCGGCAGGCAGGGTGGCGGCAGGCAGGGTGGCGGGTGGGTGGGAGTTAGGTGGAGGAGAGCGAGGGGTGTTTCGTGAGACAGGGTGAAAACAGTTTGCAGGAGTTGTTGTTTGCAACCAGAGGTTGGGTGTGAAAATCTGTTTACCGAGACTGTGTGTGGGGATGTGGATCTCACACACACACACACACACACACACACACACACACACACACACACCTCTGCCAGTTGTGTGAGAGGTGCTGAAGTACAGCATGCATCTCTCAGCTGGGGCTGTAAACTTGCGAATTGATGAGCTGAATATTTCCTTACACTCCCCAGTGTGTGACACACCCACACACCCACTCTAGCGGTGACAGACAGCTATTACGCAAGCAACGAACACACCACTTCGGTTTTATTGAGATAATTACTGCATAAGTGCAGGGTTGTTTAAATATGACTTCAAAACGGAATTCCATCCGGGCGAGCGATTCACAGGCGGGCAGGCGGTTGTCGTTCCAACCTCGCTTTCACTGACGTTAACGCCGTCTCATTTTACGCAACGTTTAATTATGACAACGCTGCTCTAAATACAGGAATCCAATTAATTGGCAACACTGTCATTTATCCCCCCCTCATTAAACACCGGTGATTTATTGTCAAGTCAGCAGAGAGGGGAGTGGTGATGAGAGGAGGGGCTGTGTCAGTAATGACAATAGCTAGCAGACAGAGCTGAAGGGAGTGAGGGTTAACAGGTGCTGCTGTTCTACACAAGCTGCTACAGAGTGACAGACATTACCCACTTAGTAAGCTGCTACAGAGTGATACAGTACCACTTAGTAAGCTGCTACAGAGTGACAGACATTACCCACTTAGTAAGCTGCTACAGAGTGATACAGTACCACTTAGTAAGCTGCTACAGAGTGAGACAGTACCACTTAGTAAGCTGCTACAGTGACAGACAGTACCACTTAGTAAGCTGCTACAGAGTGAGACAGTACCACTTAGTAAGCTGCTACAGAGTGACAGACAGTACCACTTAGTAAGCTGCTACAGAGTGAGACAGTACCACTTAGTAAGCTGCTACAGAGTGAGACAGTACCACTTAGTAAGCTGCTACAGAGTGACAGACAGTACCCACTTAGTAAGCTGCTACAGTGACAGACAGTACCACTTAGTAAGCTGCTACAGAGTGATACAGTACCACTTAGTAAGCTGCTACAGAGTGACAGACAGTACCACTTAGTAAGCTGCTACAGAGTGACAGACAGTACCACTTAGTAAGCAGCTACAGAGTGAGACAGTACCACTTAGTAAGCTGCTACAGACTGAGACAGTACCCACTTAGTAAGCTGCTACAGTGACAGACAGTACCACTTAGTAAGCTGCTACAGAGTGATACAGTACCACTTAGTAAGCTGCTACAGAGTGAGACAGTACCATTTAGTAAGCTGCTACAGAGTGAGACAGTACCACTTAGTAAGCTGCTACAGAGTGATACAGTACCACTTAGTAAGCTGCTACAGAGTGACAGACAGTACCACTTAGTAAGCTGCTACAGAGTGATACAGTACCACTTAGTAAGCTGCTACAGAGTGACAGACAGTACCACTTAGTAAGCTGCTACAGAGTGACAGACAGTACCACTTAGTAAGCTGCTACAGACTGAGACAGTACCACTTAGTAAGCTGCTACAGACTGAGACAGTACCACTTAGTAAGCTGTTACAGAGTGAGACAGTACCAATTAGTAAGCTGCTACAGAGTGAGACAGTACCACTTAGTAAGCAGCTACAGAGTGAGACAGTACCACTTAGTAAGCTGCTACAGAGTGAGACAGTACCACTTAGTAAGCTGCTACAGTGACAGACAGTACCACTTAGTAAGCTGCTACAGAGTGATACAGTACCACTTAGTAAGCTGCTACAGAGTGAGACAGTACCACTTAGTAAGCTGCTACAGAGTGAGACAGTACCACTTAGTAAGCTGCTACAGAGTGACAGACAGTACCACTTAGTAAGCTGCTACAGAGTGAGACAGTACCACTTAGTAAGCTGCTACAGAGTGACAGACAGTACCACTTAGTAAGCAGCTACAGAGTTATACAGTACCACTTAGTAAGCTGCTACAGAGTGAGACAGTACCACTTAGTAAGCTGCTACAGAGTGACAGACAGTACCCACTTAGTAAGCTGCTACAGAGTGACAGACAGTACCCACTTAGTAAGCTGCTACAGTGACAGACAGTACCACTTAGTAAGCTGCTACAGACTGAGACAGTACCACTTAGTAAGCTGCTACAGAGTGAGACAGTACCACTTAGTAAGCTGCTACAGAGTGAGACAGGTTTACAGGTGCTGCTGTTCTACACAAGCTGCTACAGAGTGACAGACAGTACCCACTTAGTAAGCTGCTACAGAGTGAGACAGTACCACTTAGTAAGCTGCTACAGTGACAGACAGTACCACTTAGTAAGCTGCTACAGAGTGATACAGTACCACTTAGTAAGCTGCTACAGAGTGAGACAGTACCACTTAGTAAGCTGCTACAGAGTGAGACAGTACCACTTAGTAAGCTGCTACAGAGTGAGACAGTACCACTTAGTAAGCTGCTACAGAGTGACAGACAGTACCACTTAGTAAGCAGCTACAGAGTGATACAGTACCACTTAGTAAGCTGCTACAGAGTGAGACAGTACCACTTAGTAAGCAGCTACAGAGTGATACAGTACCACTTAGTAAGCTGCTACAGAGTGACAGACAGTACCCACTTAGTAAGCTGCTACAGAGTGACAGACAGTACCACTTAGTAAGCTGCTACAGAGTGAGACAGTACCACTTAGTAAGCTGCTACAGACTGAGACAGTACCACTTAGTAAGCTGCTACAGAGTGAGACAGTACCACTTAGTAAGCTGCTACAGAGTGAGACAGTACCACTTAGTAAGCTGCTACAGACTGAGACAGTACCACTTAGTAAGCTGCTACAGAGCGAGACAGTACCACTTAGTAAGCTGCTACAGAGTGAGACAGTACCACTTAGTAAGCTGCTACAGACTGAGACAGTACCACTTAGTAAGCTGCTACAGAGTGATACAGTACCACTTAGTAAGCTGCTACAGAGCGAGACAGTACCACTTAGTAAGCTGCTACAGAGCGAGACAGTACCACTTAGTAAGCTGCTACAGAGTGACAGACAGTACCCACTTAGTAAGCTGCTACAGTGAGACAGTACCACTTAGTAAGCAGCTACAGTGACAGACAGTACCACTTAGTAAGCTGCTACAGACTGAGACAGTACCACTTAGTAAGCAGCTAGAGTGAGACAGTACCACTTAGTAAGCTGCTACAGAGTGACAGACAGTACCACTTAGTAAGCAGCTAGAGTGAGACAGTACCACTTAGTAAGCTGCTACAGAGTGAGACAGTACCACTTAGTAAGCTGCTACAGACTGAGACAGTACCACTTAGTAAGCTGCTACAGAGTGAGACAGTACCACTTAGTAAGCTGCTACAGAGTGAGACAGTACCACTTAGTAAGCTGCTACAGTGACAGACAGTACCACTTAGTAAGCTGCTACAGACTGAGACAGTACCACTTAGTAAGCTGCTACAGTGACAGACAGTACCACTTAGTAAGCTGCTACAGAGTGATACAGTACCACTTAGTAAGCTGCTACAGAGTGAGACAGTACCACTTAGTAAGCTGCTACAGAGTGAGACAGGTTTACAGGTGCTGCTGTTCTACACAAGCTGCTACAGAGTGACAGACAGTACCCACTTAGTAAGCTGCTACAGAGTGAGACAGTACCACTTAGTAAGCTGCTACAGTGACAGACAGTACCACTTAGTAAGCTGCTACAGAGTGATACAGTACCACTTAGTAAGCTGCTACAGAGTGAGACAGTACCACTTAGTAAGCTGCTACAGAGTGAGACAGTACCACTTAGTAAGCTGCTACAGAGTGAGACAGTACCACTTAGTAAGCTGCTACAGAGTGACAGACAGTACCACTTAGTAAGCAGCTACAGAGTGATACAGTACCACTTAGTAAGCTGCTACAGAGTGAGACAGTACCACTTAGTAAGCTGCTACAGAGTGACAGACAGTACCACTTAGTAAGCAGCTACAGAGTGATACAGTACCACTTAGTAAGCTGCTACAGAGTGACAGACAGTACCCACTTAGTAAGCTGCTACAGTGACAGACAGTACCACTTAGTAAGCTGCTACAGACTGAGACAGTACCACTTAGTAAGCTGCTACAGAGTGAGACAGTACCACTTAGTAAGCTGCTACAGAGTGAGACAGTACCACTTAGTAAGCTGCTACAGAGTGAGACAGTACCACTTAGTAAGCTGCTACAGAGTGAGACAGTACCACTTAGTAAGCTGCTACAGAGTGACAGACAGTACCACTTAGTAAGCAGCTACAGAGTGACAGACAGTACCACTTAGTAAGCAGCTACAGAGTGAGACAGTACCACTTGGTAAGCTGCTACAGAGTGAGACAGTACCACTTAGTAAGCTGCTACAGAGTGAGACAGTACCACTTAGTAAGCTGCTACAGAGTGAGACAGTACCACTTAGTAAGCTGCTAGAGAGTGAGACAGTACCACTTAGTAAGGCTTCAGTGGGTTCACTACATAGGTGTTTAAGTAGACTGCGACCTGCTGCAGCCATCTTACTAGACAATGTGTACATTTTGGAAAGGGTTTGAACATGAGAGCTGCACACCACACACACAAAAGATATTTAGTTATTCAGAGAAGACAAATGACAGGTTACAGTACAGATATTAATTACTGCATATTTTTATTAGTATTAAGCTTTAATCTAAAATGTCTTGACAAAAAAGTTTTTTGTTTTTTTAAACTGCAGACATGAAACATTACTATTGGCAGCATATCAGCATGCTGGAAAGATAATCAGAACGGCTTCAAGGTAGCGCCATTAAATAGCAGGTTGTCAAATGGCTCTGGAAATTACAGGTACCAGAGTCAGGTAATGAGGGCTATCTTATTTAGGTATGTCTGGGTCCGTATTCATAAAGGGTCACGGAGTAGGAGTGCTGATCTAGGATCAAATACGCCTTTTGGATTACAATGAATAAGATTCCATGGACAGTGTGGACCCGATCCTGGATCAGCACTTCTACTCGGGAAACGGTTGATACATGTACTTACAGCCCCCGGTAGTTACTGTTCACTGTGCAGTCAGTCTCTTCTCTTTGTTATTAATACTGATGTGATATCCCTCCTTGTTTGGATAAGAGTGGTTCTGTACAGACCATCCACTCTACTCCTCAAAATGGAGGAATTCTCACTAGCTCACTGATGCAGTGATAAACACACCCTCCATTTTGTGAAGTAATTTGGGAAATCAGCCAACAACAAAAAGAATACTGTGAAATAAACTGAACTCAAGCCATTCCCTCACACTGTGGTCTCTACATAGGAGGGGCTCTCAGCAAAATCAACATGATCACCTCTCCCCAAAAGCAGCAATATAAGCATTATAAACCTTGAGGTATTTCTTTTAACCAGTGTTGGAAAGTAAAGGATTCTTTAATGCTGTAAAGTTAAAATACATACAAAATCCTTTCTTCTTTGTCAACACTTTGAAAGCCAGCAGTGGCATGAAACGGCTGACTGTTTATTGTATTGTCATTTTGGACCATTATCAGTCTAACAATATATGCAGCAGGTTGTTGGATCATACACTACCGAGCTAGCCTGCTTACGCATCCACCATTGTTGCTAGAACCATGCTGGAAAGGTCCATGGGAAAAGCCTTCTGAACCAGCAGTTTGGTTGGGGTTGGTATGATCGTGTGAAAAGGGTACATATGAAGTGAAGGCCTGGTCTGAGACCTGGTTTGATATCTGTAGGATAGTGAAGTACTGGTCTGTTATCTGTATAAGGATAGGTTGGGTGGGTGGGCGCCCCCCCTTTGGTTGTGCCGTGGTGGAGATCTTTGTGGGCTATACTCGGTTTTGTCTCAGGATGGTAAGTTGGTGGTTGAAGAGATCCCTCTCGTGGTGTGGGGGCTGTGCTTTGGCAAATTGGGTGGGGTTATATCCTGCCTGTTTGGCCCTGTCCGGGGGTATCGTCGGACGGGGCCAAAGTGTCTCCCGACCCCTCCTGTCTCAGCCTCCAGTATTTATGCTGCAGTAGTTTATGTGTCGGGGGGCTAGGGTCAGTCTGTTATATCTGGAGTATTTCTCCTGTCTTATCCAGTGTCCTGTGTGAATTTAAGTATGCTCTCGCTAATTCTCTTTCTTTCTCTCTCTGAGAGACCTGAGCCCCATGACCATGTCTCAGGACTACCTGGCATGATGACTCCTTGCTGTTCCCAGTCCACCTGGCTGTGCTGCTGATCCAGTTTCAACTGTTCTGCCTGCGGCTATGGAACCCTGACCTGTTCACCGGACGTGCTACCTGTCCCAGACCTGCTGTTTTCAACTCTCTAGAGACAGCAGGTGCAGTAGAGATACTCTGAATAATCGGCTATGAAAAGCCAACTGACATTTACTCCTGAGGTGCTGACCTGTTGCACCCTCTACAACCACTGTGATTATTATTATTTGACCCTGCTGGTCATCTATGAACATTTGAACATCTTGGCCATGTGCTGTTATAATCTCCACCCGGCACAGCCAGAAGAGGACTGGCCACCCCTCATAGCCTGGTTCCTCTCTAGGTTTCTTCCTAGGGAGTTTTTCCTAGCCACCGTGCTTCTACACCTGCATTGCTTGCTGTTTGGGGTTTTAGGCTGGGTTTCTGTACAGGACACTGAGATATCAGCTGATGTAAGAAGGGTTTTATAAATAAATTTGATTTGAAATTGATAGTATAGCTCTGGTCTGATATTTGTATAAAGATAGTGAGGCCCTGGTCTGATATTTGTGTAAGGATAGTGAAGCCCTGATCTGATATCTGTATAAGCATAGTGAAGCCCTGGTCTGATATTTGTATAAAGGTAGTGAAACCCTGGTCTGATATCTATATAAAGGTAGTGAAACCCTGGTCTGATATCTGTATAAAAGGTAGTGAAACCCTGGTCTGATATCTGTATAAAAGGTAGTGAAGCCCTGGTCTGATATCTGTATAAAGGTAGTTAAACCATGGTCTGATATCTGTATAAAGGTAGTTAAACCCTGGTCTGATATCTGTAAAGGTATAACAGGGGAACTGTCCTGTTATGGAGTTCACCAGTCAACCCCAACCTCTGGCTTGGGACCCCTTCACTTCAGATCAGATTTGGGTTCAAGTTAAAAATAGATATTACATTTACTTTATCTGTGCTCTTTGTGGGCTATACTCGGCCTTGTCTCAGGACGGTAAGTTGGTGGTTGGAGACATCCCTCTAGTGGTGTGGGGGCTGTGCTTTGGCAAAGTGGGTGGGGTTATATCCTGCCTGTTTAGCCCTGTCCGGGGGTATCATCGGATGGGGCCACAGTGTCTTCTGATCCCTCCTGTCTCAGCCTCCAGTATTTATGCTGCAGTAGTTTATGTGTCGGGGGGCTAGGGTCAGTCTGTTACATCTGGAGTATTTCTCTTGTCTTATCCGGTGTCCTGTGTGAATTTAAATATGCTCTCTCTAATTCTCTCTTGGAGGACCTGAGCCCTAGGACCATGCCTCAGGACTACCTGGCATGATGACTCCTTTCTGTCCCCAGTCCACCTGGCCGTGATGCTACTCCAGTTTCAATTGTTTTGCCTGCGGCTATGGAACCCTGACCTGTCCACCGGACGTGCTTGTTGCACCCTCGGCAACTACTATGATTTGTATTATTTGACCATGCTGGTCATTTATGAACATTTTAACATCTTGACCATGTTCTGTTATAATATCCACCCGGCACAGCCAGAAGAGGATTGGCCACCCCTCATAGCCTGGTTCCTGTAGGTTTCTTCCTAGGTTTTTGGCCTTTCTAGGGAGTTTTTCCTAGGGAGTTTTTCCTAGCCACCGTGCTTCTTTCACATGCATTGCTTGCTGTTTGGGTTTTTTGGCTGGGTTTCTGTACAGCACTTTGAGATATCAGCTGATGTACGAAGGGCTATATAAATACATTTGATTTGATTTGAGCTTGATTGAGCTCGTCTGACATCATGGAACAATAGAATCATCACAAAACGACAAAAAAAACTAAAACCTGGCTCTCTAGGCAAGCTAGAGCAAACGGTACACATATTTAAACGATTTCAAATAGGATTTGTGGCCCAGGGTTGCTTCAGATGAGTTTGAATGGAGTTGGTTACACACACACATTTACAACAGTATAGGGTAGTACGACAGTGTATTATCAAATCTCCATCATGAACATCTAGTCACCAAGTTGTTAAATTAAGACAATGTGTTAATTTATAATTTAAGACTGTGCTTCTAATAATGTTATCCAAGTCACTACCTTTGTGGTGACAGTTTAAGATTAGATGACATCTCTCTCAGGGTTTGACGTTGAGCTTTCTTCTGCACTACAACCTTAAAACATGCAGAAAATAAACACGCAGAAAATAAGGATTTTGTGTAAACATACAAAGGGGTTAGAAGCTACAGAATTACCCTCACGTTAGGTCAGAGGTCAACAGATGACGTCAAAGGATTAACCAAGGTCTCCCATCTGTTTGGATAAGTCTGCGAGGTTTCGCCCGATCTGAATCCAATCACTGACCACCACCAAGTTCCAATGTCCATAATTGCCTACCACTTAAAATTCACCTCCAAATACATTGCTGCTTCATTGTAAGTAGTATGCTAGTGTTGGATATTGAAACAGAGCTACTCGACTGACTCTCCCTCTCCCTGCTCTCTCTCGCTCTCTGTGTGTGTGTGTGTGTGTGTGTGTGTGTGTGTGTGTGTGTGTGGAGGGCCTAGTGATCCTCGAAGCCGGGCATGGGGAAGGGACGTGCGAAGGCCTCCACTCGTTTCCTCAGCTCTGACATGCGGGCGACTGTCTCTGGATCCTCCAACAAGAAGTTCTTAAAGTCTGCAAGTTTCCCTGGAGAGAAGAAGAGAGTAGAGCAGATGTTTTCAGCTTTTGTGTCACTTCCTGTATTAACACCAATGGCTTGCGTTTTCTCGACTGAGTCACTCTGTTAGACATCGCCATCTCTTTGGGTTAGCTAATGAACTTAACTGGCACTTCTCCCAGATCGTTACAGGAGATGGAAGAAGTGTGATAAGAAAAATACCCTGACTTTAGATTTAAAACAAAGTTTCGGGCATCATGGCCACCATCAGAATGTACAAACACATGGACTTCATCCCAAATGGCACCTGGGCAAATAAGGCTCCGGTCAAAAGTAGTCCGCAATGAAGGTAATAGCTTGGCATTTGGGACACAGAAAAAAGGCAAGACAGGGGGGGACTGATTAGGTGAACTGATGAAGTACACACAGCTGGTGAGGAAGAGGAACTCACCAGTCTTCTTCTTGACGTCCAGGGCGATCTTAAAGCCTTCATCCATGAACTCCACCACCTGGACAAAGTCCGTCTCCTTGAACTGTCTGGAGGTCAGCGCCGGGGCACCTGGGAGTTAGGAATAGGAGGAGCGTGTCAGTAAGAACCAGGGACACAGAAAGCTCAGGTGTTATATGCATGGTAATTCAAGGTTAACGTAGGATAGATTTGTTTATAATAATAAAATGTAGCATTCCACAGGGATAGATTCTTGCATCTCTTTTTTACCTCCTGACAAACATCAAAACAGCATTTGGTTATTTTAGTAGTGATGAATAAATAAAGTAAACTAAATTAATAGTTCAAAACATTAAAATCATCTTTCTGGTCACAATGTATACAAAAACAGAGCATGCATACATGCATACAATGTAGCCATTGTATTCTGAATGGTAAAACAGGGTTCTAGCCTGTGGTGTTCCATCCGTGGTAAAACAGGGTTCCAGCCTGTGGTGTTCCATCCGTGGTAAAACAGGGTTCCAGCCTGTGGTGTTCCAGCCTGCGGTGTTCCATCCGTGGTAAAACAGGGTTCCAGCCTGCGGTGTTCCAGCCTGTGGTGTTCCAGTCTGTGGTGTTCCATATGTGGTAAAACAGGGTTCCAGCCTGCGGTGTTCCAGCCTGCGGTGTTCCATATGTGGTAAAACAGGGTTCCAGCCTGCGGTGTTCCATATGTGGTAAAACAGGGTTCCAGCCTGAGGTGTTCCATATGTGGTAAAACAGGGTTCCAGCCTGCGGTGTTCCATCCGTGGTAAAACAGGGTTCCAGCCTGTGGTGTTCCAGCCTGCGGTGTTCCATCCGTGGTAAAACAGGGTTCCAGCCTGCGGTGTTCCATCCGTGGTAAAACAGGGTTCCAGCCTGAGGTGTTCCATCCGTGGTAAAACAGGGTTCCAGCCTGCGGTGTTCCAGCCTGTGGTGTTCCATATGTGGTAAAACAGGGTTCCAGCCTGCGGTGTTCCAGCCTGTGGTGTTCCAGCCTGTGGTAAAAAAGGGTTCCAGCCTGCGGTGTTCCAGCCTGCGGTGTTCCATATGTGGTAAAACAGGGTTCCAGCCTGAGGTGTTCCAGCCTGCGGTGTTCCATACGTGGTAAAAAAGGGTTCCAGCCTGCGGTGTTCCAGCCTGCGGTGTTCCATATGTGGTAAAACAGGGTTCCAGCCTGCGGTGTTCCAGCCTGTGGTGTTCCAGCCTGTGGTGTTCCATATGTGGTAAAACAGGGTTCCAGCCTGCGGTGTTCCAGCCTGTGGTGTTCCAGCCTGTGGTGTTCCATATGTGGTAAAACAGGGTTCCAGCCTGAGGTGTTCCAGCCTGCGGTGTTCCATACGTGGTAAAAAAGGGTTCCAGCCTGCGGTGTTCCAGCCTGCGGTGTTCCAGCCTGCGGTGTTCCATATGTGGTAAAACAGGGTTCCAGCCTGTGGTGTTCCATACGTGGTAAAACAGGGTTCCAGCCTGAGGTGTTCCATATGTATTAAAAAAGGGTTCCAGCCTATACATCACATACACACTCACTCAGGTGTTATATTCTGGGCCAAGTGGTCCAGAGAGTGTGACACCCACCTAGCCTGAGGCCCCCAGGCGCCAGGGCACTCTTGTCCCCAGGGCAGGTGTTCTTGTTGGCTGTGATGGACACCAGCTCCAAAACTCTCTCTGCTCTGGCTCCATCGATGCCCTTAGGCCTCAGGTCCACCAGCACCAGATGGTTCTCCGTCCCCCCTGAGGAGGAAACAAATACATTTTATATGAAGCATACCATTTCTTTGTTTAAGTGAGTGCTCTCCACTTTTTTTGACGAGATCGCTCCTGAGAGAAAACAGTCAGCACATAGTACAGTAGTACCTGACACCAGCGTGTATCCTTTGCTCAGTAGGGCCTCAGCCATGGCTTTGGAGTTACGCATCACCTGGCCAATGTACTCTCTGAACATCGGCGTCTGGGCCTAGACACAAACAGGGAAAAGTGTGAGTCAGTTCACACTTTAGGAGAGAAGAGTGAAGAATGGGGACACAGTCCCGGTGTGGACTTACGGATTCATGGAGAAAGAGACCCCAAAGAAAAGGTACCTGTTTGAGTGCGACGGCCACCCCAGCGATGGCGTGGTTGTGGGGTCCCCCCTGCAGAGAGGGGAACACAGCGAAGTTGACCCGGTCCTCCAGGTCATATTGGATCTCCCTCCCCTTCTTGTCCACAGAACGCACACCCTTACGGTAGAAGATCAGACCAGCCCTGGAGGGGAGAGAGAGAGCCAGACAGGTCAGTCTGGAGTTGAAGTTAACACATTTTGCAACTCAACAACACCTTCATGTACAAACAGACTGTTGCTAAATAAGTGCACACTTCGGGATAAGTGTGGAGAATAGGGAAATAGACCCTTTCTTTTTGTTCAAACATGTTGTTCCTCTGCTTTAATTCATTAGGTAAACTACATGTACAATAATGATCAGATTAGCTTCTAACAAAATGTCCTCTCCACTAATCCCACCCTCAAAAGCCTGTACCTGGCTCCTCGGAGGGACTGGTGTGTTGTGGAGGAGACCATGTCAGCATACACAGCCACGTTACATACCTGGCTCCTCGGAGGGACTGCTGTGTTGTGGAGGAGACCGTGTCAGCATACACAGCCACGTTACATACCTGGCTCCTCGGAGGGACTGCTGTGTTGTGGAGGAGACCATGTCAGCATACACAGCCACGTTACATACCTGGCTCCTCGGAGGGACTGGTGTGTTGTGGAGGAGACCATGTCAGCATACACAGCTACGTTACATACCTGGCTCCTCGGAGGGACTTGTGTGTTGTGGACGTGACCATGTCAGCATACTTGAAGGGCGAGGGGACAGCCTTCGCAGCCACCAGACCACTGATGTGGGCCATGTCAGCCAGCAGGTAGGCTTTCACCTCCGTACACAACTGGATGGGGGCAAATAGAACATTTTATAGTATGTGAAATTTAGAAAATTGATAATGCCTTAAATGCCAGGAAGTCACTCAATTTGGCTTCTCATGTAGTATAATTCACTACACACTATGGAGGAAGAGAATGGTCTTTTCACACGACTGTGTCAACAGTTGATAATCAGAATAGGGGTCAGGCTCTACTAAAATGAACAAATGAGGTGAACAAGTAAGACTGTGCATTATAGTATGCCATGTCAGTATGGATAAGTAAGTATGTTGATATTTGTTGTTTACTGCATATTTGTCTTATTAAACAGTACATTCTAAATAGTACGTAATACTATTTGTACACCGTATGTAGTTCTGTTAAGTAGGAGGCAAGACGGATTTCGGACACAGGCTGCTCTGGCCCCGACAAGGCTTACTTGTACTAAGGATTGGGGCTTTTTATTCCCAGCACCACATAACATGCATTGAAACAAAGATACGCTGAATTTGAGTTTTGATAAGGCTACACACTTTTGATGACAAAAGAGAGACTCTTCTGTACGGGCTTCCTAAACAAGAAAAGCTACAGAATACCATCTTTAATGATGCGTTGCCTCTCCCCGTCAACTCTTCCTGATGAAGAACCAAAAAGTCAGCTAACTTGTAAATGGTTCCTTGGCAAAGTCAGTTATACAGAAGCTATACAGGAGGTCTCAAAGTCAGTTATACAGAAGCTATACAGGAGGTCTCAAAGTCAGTTATACAGAAGCTATACAGGAGGTCTCAAAGTCAGTTATACAGAAGCTATACAGGAGGTCTCAAAGTCAGTTATACAGAAGGTCTCAAAGTCAGTTATACAGAAGGTCTCATTAAATAATTCTCTCCCCATTTATTTTCTTTATTTTAACATTTATTTAACGAGGCAAGTCAGTTAAGAACTTATTTATAATGACAGCCTACCCCGGCCAAACCCTAGCGACACTGGGCCAATTGTGCGCCGCCCTATGGGACTCCCAATCACGGCCGGTTGTGATAATGCCTGGAATCGAACCAGAGTCTGTAGTGACGCCTCTAGCACTGAGATGCAGTACCTTAGAACGCTGCGCCAGTCGGGAGTCCCCTGATTACATCAGGTCAGTGGCAGCCATCTTGGAGAGTTAGATTACATCCCAAATTTCACCCTATTCCCTACATAGTGCACTACTTTAAACCAGGGCCCATAGAGATTGATCAAAAGAAGTGCACTATATAGGGAATAGGGTGCCATTTGAGTAAGATCCTTAAAAAGCAGAATGTAGCTACTGTACTGTAGCCTTAAGAAAATAATAGAAGGGCCTTCAGACACACTGGAGATACTGCAGCGGGAAGAGAAGGAGAGCGAGATAGAGGTAGGTAGTCACAGACAGAGGGAGAAAGAGTCTGTACCTTCTTGATGCGAGCGTAGTCAATGAGGCGAGCGTAGGCGCTGGTGCCTGCAATGATCAACTTGGGCCGGAAGAGACGGGCAGTCATCTCCAGCTGGTCATAGTCAATGAGCCCTGTGGCAGGCTGGAGAAAGGGAGAGAAAGGGAGAGAGAGAACGTACAAGAGAGGGAGCGAGAGAGAGAGAGGGGGAGAGAGAGAGAAAGGGAAAGACTGATGCGTCACAACAACAGTGAGAGAAATATGAATAAGACAGGAAACACTATACAGGATGTTTCTCCATATGGTATGTTTCTCCATATGGTATGTTTCTCCATATGGGTCCCATTCAATTGTTGTTTAATTTCTATCCCTCAACCCCAAAGCTTTACAACGAAGTGTTTGCCAGCTAGATATCTTATAACTAATAAGTTAAAATGTGTACAAGGTGCTAAAAGCTCTGCAGTTGAGCATTTGGTTTGCTAATTTAGTAGCTAGTTAACCATCTTGCTACGTGGTTATCTTCTTCCAAAATCAAGCATTTGCTTGGTAACAGCAAAGAATCCCCTCCTGGATCAAGAGCCTTGCTGGCTAATATTTGTTTTGTGCGTGCAGCAAACTGTAGCATTTTTTATTTACTTGTATAGTTTAGGTCAGAAACCGTAGAAAATGTTCGCAATGCGCTCGTTAGCATTTAGTTAGCATTCTCTATGGTATTTTACATGTACTTGTCAGCATTGCTAAAGTTCGGATTACAGAGTATCAGTGAGGTTTGAAAACAGCGCTCCTTGTGTTCAGTGCCGGTATTACCGAATAACCCTGAATGGCACAAGGTTGATATGAAGGTATGACAATCTGGATACTGTCCAAGCCTACACTCCATAGCATTGATCACATTACCACAACACACACGGATAGAGAAACACACACACACACACACACACAGATAGAGAAACACACACACACACACACACGGATAGAGAAACACACACACACACACACACACACGGATAGAGAAACACACACACACACACACGGATAGAGAAGCACACACACACACACACACACACACACACACACACACACACGGATAGAGAAACACACACACACACACACACACACACACACACACACACACACACGGATAGAGAAACACACACACACACACACACACAGGCAGTCAATTTAGGAACTAAACTTACAATTCAATAACGGAAAACACACACGACTACTACAGGACTATAGGGATCACCTGAACCATACAAAAGGCTAACATATCAGGAAAATAACAGAAATGGATAAACCAGTAAGGAGTCAAGGAGATACTACAACCAACTACATCGCTGGCCAATAGCGACCAGTAACAGAGATCACTAACAGTGCATAGTAGGATAGATAGGATTATTTATTGTAACTTTTCTATTGTATTCTATTCCATTCAATTCTCACTGCATTAGTGATGAGTAGCGTTTATAGTTGTAGTAGCTACTGCCTCTACAGATGAGGAGAGGACAAGAATGTTCCCCACTAGGAGACAAGTTGTCTAGATCAGAGGGCGTGGACACTAGACCGGGTTAAACGGTTACATTAAAGCTCCGAACCGGTCTTTCCTCGATTCCTCCTTATCAAACCGTATTGGAGGAGAAAATCGAAAGTCCCTCCACTCAGACCTTCTCCTCCAATGGGTTTTGAGAAGGAGACGAGGAGAGAGGGACCAGGAAGGAGTGGACTGTGGCTCTGCTTACATTGAGCTTGTAGGGCATGGACTCAAAATAGATGGAGGTAGCAGATATCCTCTTGGTGTCAGACATGTAACCATGGGTCAGACTGCAGAAGGACAACAACAACAACATTTGTGTTATTTAATATACATTTTGGACATTTAGCAGACGTTCTTACCTACAGTGATTTAGTCAGCCTGCTTGGTAAGATGACTGTATAGCACCATTAAGTTACTTACAATAAACATCATATATTTAATATTTTTCCTCAATATATGTTCAAATTCACAAGACAACACCTTGCAAAAAATATGGTGCACACTATGACAGTAAAGAAAAGGTAGAGTGAATGAGGACAGTAGAGAGCGAAGGACTGGTAGTCCGTGAATTGGTGAGGGAAAGAAATCAAGATAGAGAATGAGGCAGAGATAGAGGCCGACCGAGAGGCAGAGGTGGAGAGGAGGCAGAGAACTGAATAGACAGAGACTGAGGCAGACGGCTACATACTGTCCACCGTCAGGCAGGTCCAGGCCCATGATGCGGTCGTGAGGGTTGAGGACGGCGGTGTAGGCAGCGAAGTTGGCGGGAGAGCCAGAGTAGGGCTGGACGTTCACCCCCCACAGGGCAGGGTCCAGGTCAAAGGCCTCCAGGGCTCTCTTCTGGCACAACAACTCTATCTGGTCCACCACCTCAGCTCCACCATAGTACCTAGAGGAGAGGAGAGGGTTAACACCATCTACTACACCACCATAGTACCTAGAGGAGAGGGTTAACACCATCTACTACACCACCTCAGCACCACCATAGTACCTAGAGGAGAGGGTTAACACCATCTACTACACCACCATAGTACCTAGAGGAGAGGGTTAACACCATCTACTACACCACCTCAGAACCACCATAGTACCTAGAGGAGAGGGTTAACACCATCTACTACACCACCATAGTACCTAGAGGAGAGGAGAGGGTTAACACCACCTCACCACCACCATAGTACCTAGAGAGAACAGGGCCACGTTCATTGGATCACACAACAGAAGAAAACAGGAGGAACTACCGGTACTTGTCCAATCACCCACTTTCCGTTACGTGCCAGAACTCTAGCTGTGCCTAATTGCCAATGCAGGAATTATAATCCTAATACTGATTAAAACAGTTCTGGGGAATTGGGTGAAAAGGAAAAAAGGTGCCTAGGTACAGTATGTTGGAGGGGAAATGGGAACAGGACAAGATGGACAGGATACAGTCATATTCAATCTGATCATTGCAGTCATTTCAATAAGTAAAGTCAAAACAGTGGGGAGGCAAAGTAACAGCAATACAAAGCAGAGAAAGTCTTACTCACAGTGTTCCAATAGCCACGCTAGCAATGCATTGGTCATGCATTCTACGTCATGTGCTAACCTAGTATGGTCATTGTTACGTAGTAGCCTTACCTCCTGCCTGGGTAGCCCTCTGAGTACTTGTTATTGAGGCAGGATCCTTGGGCCTCCAGCGCAGCCCGACTGCAGAAGTTCTGGAGAGGAGAGGCAAACCAGAAGCTACACATCAGGATCAGATCAATGCAGGAGACAGATGGAAAAGGACAAGGTAAATTATAAACTGTTAAGTGATTAGTAGAATCCCACCCCCAGAGACAACAGCAAATCACACTATTCAACCAGACCAGCCTTCATACACTGCCTCTTCTATACTACTCTACAAGGAAAAAGAGAAATCACTGTTATAAGCGGTGGTAGTGTTGTCCTATCACTGAATCGTCTAGGGCTGTCCTCTACAAAAAAAATGATATCTTGGTCAACCGAGAGTTCTGTTCTTTAAACCAATTGATTGGGCAGAATGTTTAAAACGTGTATTTTTCACATATATGGAAACATCCTGTGTGTTTTAATCAAATCAACTATATGCACTGAGCTTATCTGATGCTTTAAGACGCACTGTTTGATTAAATAATTAAGACAAATGACTTGAGGGAGACCGACCGCAATTTGATTGTGCCTGGCTCAGACTTGCTGCGCTGTGTTAAAAACAAATGACAGCAAGTGACAAGCAACATAGTTGCTAGTTACAGCCATTTCTGGCTGAAAAGTTGTTACCGAAATCCTAAATTTGTTTAGGAGAAACATTCCCTATTCCCTCAACCCTCATGTCTTTACATGACACATGTATGCATTGCATGCAGATGACCAATAGGGCCAGACATACAGCATATCATAACCAGACCAATAAATTGGTTGTAAACTCTGAACAACGTAACATGTGACAGCAAAATGGATGCAGAGGAAGTGAGCAAATAAACTTGAAACGGAGTAATGTTTACTGGTTGCTCAGGAGGTAAAGGGGAAGTCAGATGTGTGGAATAAATGTGACTAGTTGTGGAAAATACTGGAGATCAAGGAAAAGAAGGTAAGGAGCGAGCGCTGTGTGCATATTATGTCTGCCAAACAGGTGCTGTTAGATTACAATATCATTTCTGACCGTTTGGAACAACGTAAACACTAAATCAATTATAAAAATGGACTGGAGAGTCTTCTGTAATAAAGACTAAAAACAGTTGCATTCATTTGTGAAAAAAATTCCCGAAATTGATTGTTTACACTAAAGGGTGACTGTTATTTTATTTAAAACTAAAATCCTTGATTGCATTTCAAATCATGAATGACTCATATACTGTGTGATGACATGACCGAATGATGGATACAGTAGCCTATTTTTATAGGCCTACGGTATTAAGACTAAACAGGATGTGATCTTAGGCCTACAGCTCAAAGGCTGCTATACTAAGCCTACTAATGATAATGATATTACTTATTACGATCATAATAATACAAATATATCAAGAAAGAGGGTTATTATAAATATTATGCTTCGGACATTTTGGAACAGTGTAAACACTAAATAAATGATAAAGAATACCAGAGAGGCTGCTCTAATGGAAAAAGTGTAAAACCTATATTACAGCATAGCAAATATTAAAACCAGGCGAATGTGAAATTGTTTATTTGACATGTGGCTGCGTGAGGTTTGGTGTTCACGGAATCAGTAGGTTATTAAAAACAAACACTCAAACGGGCAACAGAATCGGTCTTATTTCTGTAGATATATGGATGATTTATAAAGACAGGCACATTTAACAGACAGTCAATAGCCTATAGACCTAATTAAGTTGGGGTTTGCGCTCTCCTCACTTTTCTTAGACAATTAAGGTAAGGGCTGTTTTCTCGTCTCCTAACTCTGCTGCTGCCTCCGCCACAATATTCTCAACACCAATATGCTTGTTAACTTTGCTATTATGCACATAGCAACACGGTCTAAGGCGGCAATTCAACAACTCAGAACTGCAGACAGTGACCGCTATTAGTGTTGCACCATTATTCTTCTGAGTGATGGACTGCCTCATCCCCACAGCCTCCACAATGGATCAGTCCACTCAGAGCGTTTGGTCTCTATTGATAGTTTAGGTGGCAGAGGGCCAGGAAGTTACCGTGTTTCTAAGGAAAGTTTAGGGTCCCTGCTATAACGGCCATAAGTAGTGTCAGACCCACCGATGGAGGGGGACGGGACTGTCTGTAACCACTCCTGACAGTGTCAGGGAGAGGAAGGTGACAGGGGATAGACACCTCAGTGTGGCATCTTGACTCTTCCACTCAGATTATCACAGTGCCTGTCAGGTTTCAAGCCGCGTCACGCAGGTCTCCCTACAGGGTTGTATGCTAATGCCGCTCAGACTTCACCTCCACTGGAGAAGGAGATGAGAGAGAACAGCTCAGGAAGCAGCTTACACACACACACACACACACACACACACACACACACACACACACCTTTCTGCTGTGTGTGCCACACTGAGAAAGCACCCCACTTGTCACATTAGACTTGGAAATGCAATCGCTGCCTGTGTGTTTTCCTCTTAAAAACAACCAGTAGAACCTCAAGCAGGAGGCCTTGGCTGGAGTCTGCCTGCAGAGAGGAGGGTGTGAGTGTGTTTTGCGAGGAGAAAAGGAGGAGGAGGGTGTGAGTGTGTTTTGCGAGGAGAAAAGGGTGTGAGTGTGTTTTGCGAGGAGAAAAGGGGGTGGTATTTTACACCTCTTTTCTCCCCAATTTTGATCTCGTCGCTGCAACTCCCCAACAGGCTCAGGAGGCGAAGGTCAAGTCATGCATCCTCCGAAACCTGGCCCGCCAAGCCACGCTTCTTAACTTCTTTGGGATCTGGGGGCAGTATTGAGTAGCTTGGATGAATAAGGTGCCCAGAGTAAACTGCCTGCTACTCAGGCCCAGGAGCTAGGATATGCATATTATTAGTAGATTTGGATAGAAAAGACTCTGAAGGTTCTAAAACTGTTTGAATGATGTCTGTGAGTATAACAGAACTCATATGGCAGGCAAAAACCTGAGAAAAATCCAACGAGGAAGTGGGAAATCTGAGGTTTGTAGTTTTTCAAGTGATTGCCTATCCAATATACAGTGTCTGTGGGGTCATATTGCACTTCCTAAGGCTTCCACTCGATGTCAACAGTCTTTAGAACATTGTTTCAGGCTTCTACTGTGAATGGGGAGAGAATAAGAGCTATTGGAATCAGGTGTCTGGAAAAATGGCATTAGCTCAGTCATGCGCGCAGCTGTGAGAGCGAGCTGAGTTCCTTTTCATTTCTGAAGACAAAGGAATTGTCCGGTTGGAATATTATTGAAGATTTATGATAAAAAACATCCTAAAGATTGTAGAAACATGTCAAACAATGTATAGAATCAAACTGTAATGCAACTTTGACTTTTCGTCTGGACTTTGTCTGGACAGCATTTGGAATAGTGAACTGAAAGTGGAAACAAAAAGGAGGCATTTGGACATAAATATGGACCTTATCGAAACAAAACTAACATTTATTGTGGAACTCGGATTCCTGGGAGTGCATTCCGATAAAGATCATCAAAGGTACGTGAATATTTATAACGCTATTTATGACTTTTGTTGACTCCACAACATGGCGGTATCTGTATGGCTTGTTTTGGTGTCTGAGCGCTGTACTCAGATTATCGCATGGTGTGCTTTTGCCGTAAAGCTTTTTTGAAATCTGACACAGCGGTTGCATTAAGGAGAAGTGCATCTTTAATTCTATGTAAAACACTTGTATCTTATATCAACGTTTATGATGAGTATTTCTGTAAATTGATGTGGCTCCCTGCAAAATCACTGGATGTTTTAGAGGCAAACATTACTGAACATAACACGCCAATGCAAACTGAGATCTTTGGATATAAATATGAACTTTATCGAACAAAACATACATGTATTGTGTAACATGAAGTCCTATGAGTGCCATCTGATGAAGATCATCAAAGGTTAGTGATTCATTTTATCTCCATTTCTGCTTTTTGTGACTCCTCTCTTCGGCTGGAAAATGGCTGCATGTTTTTTTGTGACTAGGCGCTGACCTAACATAATCATATGGTATGCTTTCACCGTAAAGCCTTTTTGAAATCAGACACTGTGGCTGGATTAACAAGAAGTTAAGCTTTAAAATGGTGTATGATACTTGTATGTTTGAGGAATTTGAATTATGAGATTTTTGTTATTTTGAATTTGGCACCCTGCAATTTCACTGGCTGTTGTTGAGGTGGGCTAGCGTCCCACATATCCCAGAGAGGTTAAGACCCGCCCGCTTAACTCTGAAGCCAGCCACACCAACGTGTCGGAGGAAACACCGTTCAACTGATGACCGAGGTCATCCTGCAGGCGCCCGGCCCGCCACAACGAGTCGCTAGAGCGTGATGAGCCAAGTAAAGCCCCCCAGTCAAACCCTCCCCTAACCCGGATGGCGTTGGGCCAATTGTGCGCTGCCCTATGGGACTCCCGAACACGGTCCGTTGTGATACATCCCGGGATCCAACCCGGGTCTGTAGTGACGCCTCTAGCACGTTGCTCCACTCGGGAAGCCACGAAGATATCAGATTTTCCTCACACTAGAGTGGGCTGATATACTCCACTGAGCTGAGAGGGAGGATAGAGGGAAATACAGAGAATCTAACCCCAACAGTTCCCTATGACATGACCCTCTGGAAACAAGTATTACAGAGTAGAGAATTTGAAATTGTTATTGATTAGCATTCAGGATAATGTGTATCTAATATCTACTGTGTTGTGGTGACAACAACATTCATATCAGCTTTCACTGGACATCTACATAGGGTTAGAAAACTATCAGAAATAAACAGCACAACCCGGAAGCATCAATTATCACTTAGCAACAGCTATGGAGGAGAAAGTGGTGCTCTCAGAACGTTCAGACAGAAACCGCATTGGCCAAACTCTCCACATACATAGTGTGATAGGGATGTAACATTCACTGATAAGCATCAGTCCCCTGGTTCAAATGTTTAAGATGTGAGTGCTTCAGTCCGCGGGAGACCAAACCAGTCCAAATGAAGCATGCATTGGTCAGAAAAGCATATTGTTTTATTCTGAAGATACTCCTTATCTGTTGACTGAATTGATGCGTTGTTTCCTTCAGCTCAGCAGCCTGTCAAACGTTTATGCATGTAACTGCATATGACTGTCAGATAAACTGTGCGCACAGTGCGAGAGACAACTGCTCACGCCAACGCGAGGTAGAGGCCTGTCCCTGCTCTAATAGGCTATTGGTACATCAGCATTCAGATGCTTGTAAAATGGCTTTCACAATGTCAAATCATAGGCTTTATTAGTTGAGTGACAACCAATGTACTTTGCTGGGTCATCATTACCAAATGCGCTGTAGAAAACTGTTTTACAGGAGTTCTGTAGCCTACCGGAGTGGACCCAACTACTGTAGAAAACTGTGTTTTACAGGAGTTCTGTAGCCTATTGGAGTGGACCCAACTACTGTAGAAAACGAGAGTTCTGTAGCCTACCGGAGTGGACCCAACTACTGTAGAAAACGGGAGTTCTGTAGCCTACCGGAATGGACCCAACTACTGTAGAAAACGGGAGTTCTGTAGCCTACCGGAATGGACCCAACTACTGTAGAAAACGGGAGTTCTGTAGCCTACCGGAATGGACCCAACTACTGTAGAAAACGGGAGTTCTGTAGCCTACCGGAATGGACCCAACTCACATCCAACTGCGGTCTGGGGTTTTCAAATCACTCAGATTTCATTAAGATGGTTCAGGTTTCACCATAAGAAATATTTTTGGTAGTTTGTTTTATATGGTCATTTTTACATGAACAGCAATCATTTTTGCTAGCTGCGCACGGTCGCATTCATTCATTGGTCGGGAGCGGGAGAAGCTCTCCATACAATTCCAAACGGTCTAAACCATTTGCTTTTGAGACGGGAGTAAAATCCAAAGCTGCATTATATTCATTGCTGAATGCCATTCTAACGACACATACTGACATAGAACTCACTCAAAACATGTTTCATCTATGGGTGATGGTGATTTCAGATACAAAGTGGGGGGGGGGGGGGGGGGGGAAGAGAAGGAGGAGTCTCAGACAGATCCGGCTCAGAGAAGGAGGAGTCTCAGACAGATCCGGCTCAGAGAAGGAGGAGTCTCAGACAGATCCGGCTCAGAGAATGAATGTGTTCATGCAAAACATCGAGCCGAAAAAGTATTGTTGTATCGTATCCCATATATCTAGACGTGTATTGAATTTTTCATGAAAGGAGAGATGCACATCCTTAGTATGACTCTGGGCCTGTCGAACTGCTTCTTTCTCAACTGACCATAGTAAACTGATTAACATACAGCTTACCATGAGCTACAGCCCTCTTCTTTCTGACAGCCAACCTGAAAGACAGCTAGCCAGCCAAACCCACCTCAGAGGCAATGAGCTCCAGTCCCCGACACTGCCGGTCCTTCTCTTTCCGCAGCAAGTCCCACATCTCTGGGTCGTCCTGGGCCAGACTGTCCTGCCCAGTCCATGGGGCCTCCTGTTCCACACTACGGGTAGCCGCATGCTGGCCCCTCCTCACCCCCACGCTGCTCAGGGCCACCGGGGCACGCAGGCACAATGGCTGGGAGGGAAAAACACAGACAGAGGGGAACAGAAGGGGAGAGGTAATTTATGGATCTATGACAAAAATAACTGGGTTGTCTTCACTTGATGCAGCGAGCACAAAAAAAGATGAAACAGGCGGTGTTAGCATGCAAACATTTTTTTAAAAAAAAAGGCAATTTCGCAAGAACACGCCTCTGATCTACAAATCCCATTGGTTAAGACAACATTAGCAGCTGCTTATTGGCTGAATACCCAGTGAGGGGTGGTTGGAGATATCAACAAAGCAGCATGACATAAAAATATGCTGCCAAGTTTTCAAACTACAGGTAGTTTTTTTTGGAGAAGATATATAAAGCGATCTGTGCATTTCAACAACCACATGAATACACCCATTTCACTGTTGCATTTCAACAACCGCATGAATACACCCATTTCACTGTTGCATGTCAGAAAACAAATGACCACTCCTGCCACGGTTTTGAACAGATTAGACAACAAGCAACAAGAAAAATAAAAAAAGAACAAGCATGCAGATGCAGTAAGTGAAAATACATGATATAACTAGGGACAGCTAACGATGTCACAAAGCACCGTCCAGTTAACTTTCATTCTGAAATAACTTCCTATTTCCGAGTTAGTCAGATATTAGTTTAGATTGCTTGAAACTGACATGACAGCTAACTAGCTAGCAAGCTGCTTATCAAAAGTAGATAAAGTGCCTTCAGAAAGTATTAACACCCTTTGATTGTTTCCAGATGTTGTGTTACAGCCTGATTTTTGTTACTGGCCTACACACAATACACCATAATGTCAAAGTGAAATTATGTTTACATTTTTTACTAATTAATTAAAAATGAAAAGCTGAAATATTTTAAGTCAATATGTATTCAACCCATTTGTTATGGCAAACCTAAATAAGTTGAATATCCCTTGGAGCATGGTGAAGTTATTAATTACACTACCAATACACCTAGTCACTACAAAAAAATACAGGTGTCTTTCCTAACTCGGTTGCTGGAGAGGAAGGAAACTGCTCAGGGATTTCACCATAAAGCCAATGGTGACTTTAAAACACCATTGAGTTTAATCGCTGTGATAGGAAAAAACAGAGGATGGATCAACAACATTGCAGTTACTCCACAATGCTAACCTAATTGACAGAGTGAAAAGAATCCTGTAAGGAATTTAAAACAAAATCCTAAACATGCATCCTGTTTGCAACAAGGCACTAAAGTAATACTGAAAAACAAAGCAATTCACTTGTTGACCTGAATACAAAGTGTTATGTGTTGTGTGTTTGTGGCAAATCCAATTACTGAGTACCACTCTCCATAGTTTCTAGTATAGTGGCGGCTGTATCATGTTATGGGTATTGCTTGTAATCGTTAAGGACTGGGGAATTTTTCAACAGAATGGAGCTAAGCACAGGCAAAAGTCCTAGAGGAAATCCTGGTTCAGTCTGCTTTCCTCAGACACTGGGAGATGAATTCACCTTTCAGTAGGACAATAACCTAAAACACAAGGCCAAATCCAAACAGGAGTTGCTTATCAAGAAAGCAGTGAATGTCCGAGTGGCCAAAGTACAGTTTTGACTTGAAATTCCTCAGCAAGACCTGAAAATGGTTGTCTAGCAATGATCGACAAACAATTAGACAGAGCTTGAAGATATTTTAAAATACATTTTAAAAAGTTGCACAATCCAGATGTGCAAAGGTCTTGGACTTACCCAGAAAGACACAGCTCTTTTGCTGCCAAAATGTGATTTTACAAAGTATTGCCTCAGGGGTGTGAATACATGAGATATTTCTGTATTTCATTATAAAAAAAAAATGATTAAAGAAAATGTCCAAAAACATGTTTTCACTTTGTCATTATAGGGTATTGTGTAAATGGGGGATACTTTTTATTCAGTTAATTAAAAAAAAAAATATATATATATATTTTTTTTAATCAGGCTGTAACAACAAAATGTGGAAAAAGTCAAATTCTAACTATTTCAATGTTTCTAGAAATTACAGTAGCTGACATTTTAAATTGATCCTGTTTGGGATACACCAAGTTTTATACTGTTTTAGTCTACACAACATGTCATCCTGACACCAACAGTAGAGCATGATGAACATGGAGGGAAACAATCACATTGGCCAGTCAGGCTTTTTTGTCCTACCAGATCTGCGATGAGTAAGTTCTAGCTACTGTATCCTTTGGTCCTTCGACTCATTGGATGTAACAGTCCAGTTTTAATCAGGTCCCAGGCTTCCATGACTGTTATTTACATAAGTTAATAAAAAAAAGAAGTGATTTTTACTTTAGCTCCATCTGTACTTGATAGAGCAGATCTAGTCTGTAGTGAGGAAGAATGCTGTCTGACTCATTGGGAGGGAGACTAGAAAAGACCCAGAGGTTCTGACTGAGCGCACCAGGACGGTCCATTTACTTCATGCTATTAAATCATGAGATTTCATTGGGGCAGTTCTCCCTCATAGAAAATAGCTATCCAAGCAATGTTCGCAAAGCCTATGCTTCCATGGCGCTGCTGCTGATAGCAGTCACTGAGGGGCAGAGCCATAGTATCCTAATGGTGTTTTGTTATGTCTTGACCAAGGTCTATAACAAAAACAGGACAATGAATGGTATTAGGGTTGCAAATTCCTCTATATTTTCAGCCAAGTTTCTCACAATGTGTTTAATTTCCCCAAAAATTGCAACTCATGGCGTAGTCGGCAGATCTCAAATATCATTAGCTCTTGGCTGTTTACTAACCATATTTCTTAGCTGTTAAGATTGTAAAATTGATCTTCCTTAAATCAGTAGTGTTGGACCTACAGTAGGAGAAGTGTCAGACACATACTACATAACCAGAATCCTTTCAGAAGATAGGCTATTGTACAATTTGAAATACATAGGCCTAGTTTGTTGTCAATGTCTCTTTTTTAATGATGATTACATCTAGACACATGAAGTCAGACATAACATTTTCTATTTTTAATAGACATCTCCCACTTATGCACTCCAATATGTAACTAATATAATTTAGATTTAGCTTGGTGTTTGAGTGATAATCAGCATGGTTGTGTGCCTCTATCAGCCGTACTTAGGGAAGGGAGCTAGCTAGCTGCTTTGAAGACCCAGCACAGAGCAGAAACAGCAGGACCACTACACAGCACTTCCTCTTATCTAATCTCAGCTAGCACCATGCCTAGTTCTCTACCTGACTAGCTCTCCATACAGTACTCTTCCATACAGCTAGCTGCTAGCACCATGCCTAGTTCTCTGCCTGACTAGCTCTCCATACAGTACTCTTCCATACAGCTAGCTGCTAGCACCATGCCTAGTTCTCTGCCTGACTAGTTCTCCATACAGTACTCTTCCATACAGCTAGCTGCTAGCACCATGCCTAGTTCTCTGCCTGACTAGTTCTCCATACAGTACTCTTCCATACAGCTAGCTGCTAGCACCATGCCTAGTTCTCTGCCTGACTAGTTCTCCATACAGTACTCTTCCATACAGCTAGCTGCTAGCACCATGCCTAGTTCTCTACCTGACTAGCTCTCCATACAGTACTCTTCCATACAGCTAGCTGCTAGCACCATGCCTAGTTCTCTACCTGACTAGCTCTCCATACAGTACTCTTCCATACAGCTAGCTGCTAGCACCATGCCTAGTTCTCTGCCTGACTAGTTCTCCATACAGTACTCTTCCATACAGCTAGCTGCTAGCACCATGCCTAGTTCTCTGCCTGACTAGTTCTCCATACAGTACTCTTCCATACAGCTAGCTGCTAGCACCATGCCTAGTTCTCTGCCTGACTAGTTCTCCATACAGTACTCTTCCATACAGCTAGCTGCTAGCACCATGCCTAGTTCTCTGCCTGACTAGTTCTCCATACAGTACTCTTCCATACAGCTAGCTGCTAGCACCATGCCTAGTTCTCTACCTGACTAGTTCTCCATACAGTACTCTTCCATACAGCTAGCTGCTAGCACCATGCCTAGTTCTCTGCCTGACTAGTTCTCCATACAGTACTCTTCCATACAGCTAGCTGCTAGCACCATGCCTAGTTCTCTACCTGACTAGTTCTCCATACAGTACTCTTCCATACAGCTAGCTGCTAGCACCATGCCTAGTTCTCTGCCTGACTAGTTCTCCATACAGTACTCTTCCATACAGCTAGCTGCTGGATAGTGTGGGTACACACAGTCCACACAGTTTCAGCTCTCCCTTTTCCACACATTTACCCCGTTTCTATTGGCCCCCTTGTGTAACCAATGTGAAATGGCTAGTTAGTTAGCGGTGGTGCGCGCTAATAGCGTTTCAGTCGGTGACGTCACTCGCTCTGAGACTTGAAGTAGGGTTTCCCCTTGCTTTGCAAGGGCCGTGGCTCTTGTGGCGCGATGGGTAACGTTGTTTCGGTGGGTGTCAGTTGTTGATGTGTGCAAGGGTCCCTGGTTCGAGCCCGGGTTGGGGCGAAGAGAGGGACGGAACCTACACTGTTGCACTTGGAACGGAGGGCTTCTGACCTCAATGGAACTTCCTGGTTAAATAAAGGCTGGCTCCTGTTCTGGGCAGTTTAGTCAGCTCTCCCTTAGCCCTCAGTTTACTATCTGCACAGCTGTTACAACAGATTGTTGTTTGTGCTCGTCAGATTTTCCAAACCTAGTCTCAGGTCGGTGTTGTACTTTAGCCAAATTATCTGACTGTAGTATGGCATGACAACAATGATGAGAAGAGAATAACTGTCTAAAACAGAGGCCCTAGCTCCGTGTAACTTCAAAAGTGCCGTGTTGGGGGGGGGGGGGGGGGGGGTGCATGCTATTTAAATAGCTCATCACCTTTTATTAAACAGCAGGACTAGCCTAATAATGATGATCTTCTATTTATCCAGGCCCCCTACCGAGCCATAGTCTCAGGTGTAATGCAGGGTGATGTGTAACTTCACTTTAATAGTGCTATTAAAATACAATTAACACAAATGATGGTGACCACTTATAGGCATCGAGATGAGTGTACGGGTTATATACCGTCTGGTGTGTGTGTGTCCATCTCCTGAGTCACAAAAAAAACAAAAAACACTGCACTTCTGAAAGAGAAAATATTTGTAAAAACAAGTAGACTTCATGCCTTCAAAAATATTCTGCAAAGTCATAAATACCACCGGCTATTTGTTACACAACTATGTCCACAGCATAGAACAGGTTCATTCTGTTGACAGGTTATTTACACACATCTATTAGCCTGCAACATTAAATCTTTATCACAGATCGTTCACCTTCATGAGCTGCTGTGGCTGCTTCCTCTAAGAAACATGTACTAGGTCTTCCAGGAGTTGCCTGGCAGGCCTGCACTTATTTCCCCTGGAGCTCGCTCCTGTGGTGCTGATGAGGAACAATATCTAGGGCCCCATCCCCTCCTCCCAGGTTGGCACATTAAATGGGTGATGGTGAAACCCAGCTCTCCTGGCCTTCTGTCAGCCTGCGGGCCACTCCGCGTGTGTGAGGAGGAAGACAGCTCAGGTCCACCCGAGGGAAAGGGGGGTGAGGAGTCCTGGGGAGACAGCTCAGGTCCACCCGCCTGATCCCTCAGGGGACACGTTCCACACACAGAAATCACACGGGTCATTAAGTACTGACGGGACCCGTCCTTTGCTGTCTGCCCACACGCTGGCACATACACCCACACAGCCTTGCTTACAGCAGAGAGCAGATAGGGGTGTCCATCTGTCTGCGCTGAGGGCATCCCCTCCGCTCTGCACTGGTGTCACTGTGGAATGCTAAACAGAGTGGCACTCCATCAAGCTCTCCTCTGTCCCCCTCCCACTCTCTGTCTGGCCTGGGCAGCAGTGTCCTCTGTCCCCCTCCCACTCTCTGTCTGGCCTGGGCAGCAGTCTCCTCTGTCCCCCTCCCACTCTCTGTCTGGCCTGGGCAGCAGTCTCCTCTGTCCCCCTCCCACCTAGGGCTGGCCTGGGCAGCAGTCTCCTCTGTCCCCCTCCCACTCTCTGTCTGGCCTGGGCAGCAGTCTCCTCTGTCCCCCTCCCACTCTCTGTCTGGCCTGGGCAGCAGTCTCCTCTGTCCCCCTCCCACTCTCTGTCTGGCCTGGGCAGCAGTCTCCTCTGTCCCCCTCCCACTCTCTGTCTGGCCTGGGCAGCAGTCTCCTCTGTCCCCCTCCCACTCTCTGTCTGGCCTGGGCAGCAGTCTCCTCTGTCCCCCTCCCAATCTCTGTCTGGCCTGGGCAGCAGTCTCCTCTGTCCCCCCCCCACTCTCTGTCTGGCCTGGGCAGCAGTCTCCTCTGTCCCCCTCCCACCTAGGGCTGGGCGATATTGCCTAAAAGTAATATCTTCAGTTTTTCCCACAAATTTGGAAGATTCACGATATATACCTCAATTTTTCTCTAAACAAATTACAAAAGGCCAAGACATAATTCTCAATTGAATTTTCTTTACAAAAATTTAAAAATATATACAATGCCTCAAGGCCTATTTCTGCAAAACAAAACAAACACTGCTTGCCAGGCTGTCATCATTGTATACAAATCAAATAAAAATAATGAAGAAAAAAAAAGGTATCCCTAAGAAGAATTTGCACAAAAATAAATAAAATGTTAAAATTCTGTCAAACAAAATATCGTCCTTCACAAGTTTCTGGCGAGGAACACAAGCCTGTCTACTGACTCTGGCTTGAGGCATGCCCTGTGACGTGTCAATGTTCACAGCTGTGCTAAAGTCCCTCTCTAAAAGGGGCAGTTTAGCAGGAATACACAGGTACTTTTTTTTTTAGCAAGCTTAGTCTTGCGATGTTGGCCTCACGGAGCCTCCACCACTCAAGTGGGCCTTTGTGTCAGGGGTCTGAAGCGCTGACAAGTAACTTGACAACTCAGTTTTGATGTTGTCCTCCTCTGACTCGGCAAGACAGTGCTGTCGTCTTGAAGAAACTTACAAGTGTTTTCTTGCCTTTCTTAGAAACAGGTTCACTTTCTTTGGCACACTGTTGTGCCCAGGGTGATGTGTGCTTTCCTCAGCTAGCAGAGACTTCAGCTCTAAAAACAGATCTTTGTTTGATGCTCTCAATCTTGTCGTCATCTGTTATACATGTGGTGCTGAGCCCGGGGATCCACCAGCGAGGACATATCAAGGAGTTCAACTGCGGCAGGGTCTTTGTACTTGTCATTGAGATACTGTAGTGGGGCACTCTTGATTTTCTTGGTGAGCGTGCCCTCACCTTCCTCTGGCTGCAGGAGGCTGCGGTTGAACAGGTTTATCACAGGCTTGAGGTAGGAGACACTAACGTAGTGAATTCCTGTAGAGGGCTTTGTTCACTCACTTCAACACGTCGATATCCTGATAGCTGGGCACAAGGTGCCTGCTTTTCTTCTCTGAGACCAGGACCCGGGCTATGGCCTTTTCTTGTTCAAGGATTCGTTCTATCATCTTCTGTCTTAACCCCCACCTGTTTGGGGACTCTGATGAGCTGGTGAGTGGGTAGACTGAGCTCAGCCTGTGCTCCAGACAAGTCTCTCCTCTTCTTCCAGCTGAAGGAAAAGGTGCTGACCATCTTCTTGCACAACCCAATGGCACGGTCAACTCGTGGCTCTTTCACACCATTCTCTGAAAAGAATGAAGAATGAGGGAAAGTGGGGTGAGAATGAAGAATGAGGAATGTTTGACCACAAGCTGTTTGAATATATAATCATTTTGACTGAAAATGTATTAATTTAGTTTGTTGTAACTAAAAACAGCCTGTGGTTATTCGCTATTGGATTGGCAAAACGACAACTACTAACACAGCCTACAGCTGGCCTGAACATAACTTTTTTTAATGCACTTTAATTATCCAACATCACACTTACCGATGGCGAGGTGAAGCCTGTACCCAAAGCACTGCAGGCGGGTCCAGTTGTTCAAGCGCAATGCTTTTATCATGTTGCTCCCGCTGTCAGTTGTCAGGCACACCTGTCAGTCTTCACTCACCTTCCACCATGCCAGAGAGTCTCTGAGACCCTGGGCTATTACTTCACCTGTATGATCACCTTCCACCATGCCAGAGAGTCTCTGAGACCTGGGCTATTACTTCACCAGTATGATCACCTTCCACGATGCCAGAGTCTCTGAGACCCTGGGCTATTACTTCACCAGTATGATCATCTTCCACGATGCCAGAGAGTCTCTGAGACCTGGGCTATTACTTCACCAGTATGATCACCTTCCACCATGCCAGAGAGTCTGAGACCCTGGGCTATTACTTCACCTGTATGATCACCTTCCACGATGCCAGAGAGTCTCTGAGACCCTGGGCTATTACTTCACCAGTATGATCCTCAGGGAAGTACGACGTCTGAAGGCAGACATTTTTTGCAATTTCCAGTCTTCATTTATGTAGTGGACTGTCAAACGTAGGTATGGCTCTGACGTTCTACTCGACCATAGATCGGCTGTGGTGGAAAAATAAACACTAGCCAGCTTCTCTCTTTCGCAGGTAGCAGTGTATAATCGCGGCATGGCTTCTTCCGTGAAATACTTGCGGCTTGGCAGCTGATATTTGTGGGTAACTGTACCTAGCAGCTTTTTAAAGCCTAGCTTTTCTACTGTAAAGATTGGGACCATATATTTCGCTATGTAATTGAGCTCCTTCCACCACAAACGTTTCTTAGTTGTGCTGCTGCTTTTCATAGCAATTGTCTTTCGACACATTTTGCACAGGACATTGGTTTGCTGAATATCAGACCGCTTAAACCCGAACCACTTCCATATTACTGAAAAAAACACTGCTGCACTTTTCGTGGATGATTTCATCCTCACGAGAAGCTGAGCTAGCATCCTCACTTTCCATTTTGGTGGAACTCTTACTAGATTTTTATATATGTAATAATGACAATTACAACTATACTGAATGAACACTTATTTTAACTTAATATAATACATCAATAAAATCAATTTAGTCTCAAATAAATAATGAAACATGTTCAATTTGGTTTAAATAATGCAAAAAAGTGTTGGAGAAGAAAGTAAAAGTGCAATATGTTCCATGTAAGAAAGCTAACGTTTAAGTTCCTTGCTCAGAACATGAGAACATATGAAAGCTGGTGGTTCCTTTAAACATGAGTCTTCAATATTCCCAGGTAAGAAGTTTTAGGTTGTAGTTATTATAGGACTATTTCTCTCTATACCATTTGTATTTCATATACCTTAGACTATTGGATGTTCTAATAGGTACTTTAGTATTGCCAGCCTAATCTCGGGAGTTGATAGGCTTGAAGTCATAAACAGCGCTGTGCTTCAAGCATTGCTAAGAGCTGCTGGCAAACGCAGGAAAGTGCTGTTTGAATGAATGCTTACGAGCCTGCTGGTGCCTACCACCGCTCAGACTGCTCTATCAAATCATAGACTTAATTATAATATCACACAGAAATACGAGCCTTAGGTCATTAATATGGTCAAATCCGGAAACTATCATCTCAAACAAAATGTTTATTATTTCAGTGAAATATGGAACCACTCCGTATTTTATCTAATGGAGGGCATCCATAAGTCTAAATATTCCTGTTACATTGCACAACCTTCAATGTCATGATTACGTACAATTCTGGCAAATTTATTACGGTCTTTGTTAGGAAGAAATGGTCTTCACACAGTTCGCAACGAGCCAGGCGGCCCAAACTGCTGCATATACCCTGACTGCTTGCACAGAACGCAAGAGAAGTGACACAATTTCCCAAGTTAAAAGAAAGTCATGTAAGCAGGCAATATTAACTAAATATGCAGGTTTAAAAATATATACTTGTGTATTGATTGTAAGAAAGGCATTGATGTTTATGGTTAGGTACACATTGGTGCAACGACAGTGCTTTTTTTCGCGAATGCTCTTGTTAAATCACCCGTTTGGTGAAGTAGACTGTGATTCAATGATAAATGAACAGGCACCGAATAGATTATATGCAAAGCAGGACAGGCTAAGTTAAGTTTAATGCTAGCACCTTACCTTGGCTCCTTGCTGCACTCGCATAACAGGTAGTCAGTCAGCCTGCTACGCAGTCTCCTCGTGGAGTGCAATGGAATCGGCCATAATCGGTGTCCAAAAATGCCGATTGTTATGAAAACTTGAAATCGGCCCTAATTAAATCTGCCATTCCGATTAAATCGGTCGACCTCTAACTCTTACCACCGCTACAGTTCTCCGGCGTGGTTACAATTTGTGAAAGGCTGTCTAGGGTTGTGATTGGTGGATAATCTCTGTGCACGTGTTGTCACGTAATTGGGACATGATTGGACATTGGGCTGACAGAGAAGAGACAGTGAGATGCTGCATTTGTAAAACGTTACAACATTATAGCAGAACCTCCATTCTTCCGATACAGGCATTTTCCATATCGTGCTAAAACAAACTCGAATATATTGAAAAAAACAAAACAAAAAAAACTCGATATGTCGCACAGCCCTGCTCCCACCTCTGTCTAGCCTGGACAGCAGTCTCCTCTAAACAAAGAGATCACACTTCTCCCTGAGGCCTGCTCTGCCTGCTGCACCCCCCACATCATTACACTGTATTCATTAAAAAAAGAGCATGATTAATTGATCCTAGAGAAGTAGCGAGAGGATGTGTAGATGCTAAGGACCAGATCTGTCACTGTTGTTGGCAGCACTATATTTAGACAACAGATGAATGTCTTTTGAAGGTGAACTGGATGAGAAACTAGCGATGAGAAGGGTACATGAGATCAGCATGTTGTCGATATGTTCTAGTAAGGAGGTACTGAGGCATCACACACTGTCATGAGGTTGATGATGCACTGGTTTGTCATTTCCTGTCTGGCCGGCCTCTAGGCCTGGCCTGCTACTATCCTATTTGGCTGTAAAAAAAAAGAAGAAAAAAAATCCAACTATCATTCCATTTTAACTGATTATTTCTGTCATCTTCCTCTAGGTAGTTGAAGAGGAGTCCATTTTCCAGATGACTGCTGTCCATCAGGCCTGGTGTGAAACTACAATCAGCCTTGTAACACGGGTGACAGAGAAGAGTGAGTAAGGAGGAGACAAGGGCAAGAGAGGGGTGTAAACAGGGCAGCAGTATCAGTCAGGCTAACAGACGCTCCCTCTCTTCCCGTCACTGACTAATAGGAGAACTGCCGTTACAAATTGCCCTCTGATTCAGCTGGGATGACAAGGAGGACAGAGCCAGGGAGAAAAAAGGAGAAAACTGGCCAGGATGAAGGGGGTTGACGTCTGGCTGAACACAGCCTGTGTGTGGCGAGGCGGGCGTCACAGGAACAATCAGCAGGGCTTCAGTCTAGAGGTACAAAGCCTCCAAAACATCACAACAACGATAACCCCTTGTTATAGGCCACTGACAGTGGAGGGGGCCACTGACAGTGGAGGGGGCCACTGACAGTGGAGGGGGCCACTGACAGTGGAGGGGGCCACTGACAGTTGAGAGGGCAGTTCAAGGAACAAATCTGTTACCTTGTCTACATCCAGTGTTTACATGTAGGCCTAGGCTAAACAAACTGGATCCTTTCTGCTGCTTTTGATGTTTTACTTGTAGGCATCTGTGCAAACACTTCTGTTTTTCAAACATAAGTAACAGTGATGTTAATGATGGTTTGTCATTGGTGAGTTTTAGAGAGGCTATCTAGATTATGCCTGCAGTATTTTTTATAAAAAAAATTGGCAGCAACACAGAATTCTTGCCAATGCCTTTTTAAACAACTTTTTTTCCTGGGTAAATAAATACAGATCTCAACAAATCACTTTGCCTCTTCAGAAATGGATTTGAAAAACTATTTCTCTTTTGAAGCTCTTTGGTAAAGGCCATCACGATGAAACATCTGGGTTGCGTATCTGGTGGTTTCAGGGCATTGTATTGTATATATATATATTTTTTTTTTATTTCACCTTTATTTAACCAGGTAAGCTAGTTGAGAACAAGTTCTCATTTGCAACTGCGACCTGGCCAAGATAAAGTATTAGAACGGTCTTTAGAAAATGGGGAGATGAAACCAACGTAATACTGATATGGAGTGTTTTTCAGTGAAGCCTAACACAGAACTTAAGGTTAGGTCTCACCGGGAACTGAGAATGTCTGCTTCCCTAGAAACTAGATTGGAATTCTGACACTCCTGTCTCACCGAGGAACAGTCTTTGCCCAAGTAAATGTTTTATTTATTTAAATGCCATTATTTATTCATTTAGCCTTTATTTAACTGGGCAATGACGGCCTACCCCGGCCAACGCTGGGCCAATTGTGCACCGCCCTATGGGACTCCCAATCACGGCCGGTTGTGATACAGCATGGAATCGAACCAGGGTCTGTAGTGACGCCTCTAGCACTGAGATGCAATGCCTTAGACCACAGTGCCACTTGGGAGCCCCCCCCCCTCCCCCTCCGAGAGCTAATTAGGCTAAGACTTCTCTAACATTCACTTGTAAGTTCATACTTCATATTAAAATGGAAAGCTTAAGACATGCAGGCTATAGCCAATTAAAACCAACAAGCAAGCCAAGGATTCTAAAACAACCACAGACTTTAAAATCCAGCCCATTCCAAATGTAATGAAAACCATGATTCTCAAAATACTGACTGTACATGTGGCTACGCAGTACTCAGCTTGTGCTCTGGACTAACTCCAGCTCACCCCCTTGCAGTGGCCTTGAGATGAGACAGAGGGGTGTGCAGGCTACAGGTCAGGGGTGTGTGCACAGACCACTGAGCTCATTGGCCAAAACCGAGCTTTGGCTCCTCCGAAGGCAATAACATGGGAATATCAACCCAGTTAATACGGTGGGGTCAGCATGTCAGAGTTATAGTAGGTAGCGGCAGGTAGCCTAGTGGTTAGAGCGTTGGACTAGTAACTGAAAGGTTGCAAAATCCCCGAGCTGACAAGGTACAAATCTGTCGTTCTGCCCCTGAACAAGGCAGTTAACCCACTGTTCCTAGGCTGTCATTGAAAATAAGAATTTGTTAACCGACTTGCCTAGTTAAATAAAGGTTCAATAAAGGTTCAATAGTACAAGGGGCTCTTCAATAGATGCAGATCGACAAGAAAGTTACAATATGGCCATGAAGAAACAGTGCAGACAGGACAGACCACGCTAGTACAGTCCTAAACTCGTTGAAACTAGCCATGTCACATAATGTAGTCTAGTTATGTGGTCACAATATGGCAAATGCACTTATTTTCAACAACAACAAAACACATCTGCTGTGAGCACTTTTGAACTGCATGAAGTAAACTTCAAGGGAGTCTTCCTCAAGTGCCACATATGCATAACTAATCCACTACTTTGTGGTAGGCCTACTTTACTGAAGTTAAAACAGCCACTCCTGCAAAATGAAAGCCCAGGAGGAAGATATATGATTACAGACAGTAAGTAGTTCAGAGATGATGGGCCTTGGACCTAAAAACTCCAGTAAAGTGATTAAGGCCAGGCCACCTTATTTCTACATGAGTGCACGCCACCATACAGACGGCAACTCGTGAGATCTTCGAAATTGCATTAGGATGCATTCATAACGGATTAGCACAATAGGAGAAGCATGCAAACCATTCAGTCATCTTAACAGGCAACATTAAGCCAAAGAGCAGCCTTGCATCAACTGCCCTACATTAGTTCTCTCTGCAGAACAGATTCTCACTTCCTTGTCGAGAAGGTTGCCACTTCACAGGTGTTCGGCTCGCTCAGTGTGAAATGGCCTAACTCATCACGTAGCCTACAGTCTCTCATGACAACCTTGATTTGAATCTGGGTGCTGAGATTAGGCTAACCATCATGTAGCCCATTTTCAAAAAACAACATCACATGCATAGCACAAGCTTTTTAACTCACAAAAGGTGCTATGTCTAGGCTCCAATCTAGGATGTTAACAGATCAATAACTTAGAGACAAAGGTTACTGTACTGGCTGCCTCTGATACACAAACCTGTCGCATGCTTGGAGAGTGAGAGATGGTGAATACATAGACTGGCCATTGAAAGTGTTGTGACAGTTTGATTTATTAGCCCCATGCATACAGAAATACTATCTTGATACTTACATAATAAACATCAAGCTATTAGGTTCCTTATTAGCTGACTGGTGCAATTAAAAAGGTAGACTATATGCCAACTGTAAAATTACTACCTTGAGAAGGGTTAATATTTGCCGACTGTTCTTGCAGAAAATCTGTATTTTGCACTTTGAGCTTTCAGATACGGCCCTGTCTAGGAAAATGCTTGAAGTTTATAAAGAACATTTGTAATGTGTGCAACGCAAACTCCCTCTGAAAGGATCCATAACATTGTATCCATCAAAGTCCACAAACATTTTATCTATCAACTACTGTCAAATCGTGAAACATATTCACATCACTTCAAATTGTTCATACATTCAGATAGGACTAATATATATATATATATATATATATATATATATATATATATATATATATATATATATATATATTCTAAAATGTTTAAAAAAATTATAAGTAAAAAAATCTTCCCAGCTTAAAATAAGAAATATTTTCTTTCAAGTCCAAAACTAGACGAATG